>NW_024425563.1:93947764-93951266 GCF_017311325.1 Ursus maritimus | reverse complement strand
GGGGGGGGGGGGCCGGGTCCCTGAGCTCACGTCACGCCCATCATGCCCAGGTGGTGGGGTCCAGGTGAAGAAGCTGTGTGAGCTGCAGCCTGGGGAGAAGTGCTGTGTGGTGGGGACCCTCTTCAAGGCCATGCCGCTCCAGCCCTCCATCCTCCGGGAGATCAGCGAAGAGGTGAGGCCGGCACACTGCTTTGGGGGCACCGATGGGACCACCAGCTGAGGACCCAGGGAGTCAGGGCGGAGCCTCTGTCCCTGGGGGGAGGGTGGCGAGGGCTGCAATGCCATCTCACTGATGGGGCCTGGGAGCCCCAGGACCCAGCCTCTGGCACCAAGACTCCCTCCCGTCTCCGCCTTCCAGCACAACCTGCTGCCCCAGCCTCCTCGGAGCAAATACATCCACCCCGACGACGAGCTGGTCTTGGAAGACGAACTGCAGCGCATCAAACTTGAAGGGAGCATTGACGCGTCGAAGCTGGTCACAGGTGGGGGGCGGGGGGCAGGCCTGCAGGTGCTAGGACATCCCTCCGTCCCGGAGCGGTGGGCTTAGGGTCGGGCAGTGTGTGAGGCCCCGGGAGGGGGTCCCTGGTTCCTGCCTCCACCCAGAGTCTCGGTCCCGAGTCCTAAGTGAGAATATTCCAGCGGCTGGTTTTGCCCCCGCGGCGCCTGGAGGGAGGTGGCAGCCTCTCGGCCTTCCCTCCTGGAGCCTGACCCTGGTGCTCCCCAGGGACGGTGCTGGCCGTGCTCGGCTCTGCGAGAGACAGTGGGAAGTTCCTGGTGGAGGACCACTGCTTTGCCGAACTTGCCCCTCAGCAGCCCGCCCCCGCCCTCGACACAGACAGGTGAGAAGCAGGCGCTCGGGGGCCTGGCCAGGCGTCCCGGGGAGTCACGGCTGCTGGGCTCCGTGACCCCTGCTCACCCGTGACCGTGGCAGAGCTCTGCCAGTGGCCAGGGTGGGGGCGGCGGGGGTTGGGGGACACCCGCTTTCTCAGCACCCAGGGGGACCCTGACTTCTCCTGCAGGTTTGTGCTGCTGGTGTCTGGTCTGGGCCTGGGTGGAGGCGGGGGCGAGAGCCTGCTGGGCACCCAGCTGCTGGTGGACGTGGTGACAGGACAGCTGGGGGACGAGGGGGAGCAGTGCAGCGCCGCCCACGTGTCCCGGGTCATCCTCGCCGGCAACCTCCTGAGCCATAACACCCAGAGCAGAGATTCCATCAACAAGGTACGGCCCCCGCCCGCCCGCAGTCAAGCCCCTCCTGCCTCAGGGAGAGTCGGGGCGCGGGGTCTTGCATGTCTGGTGGCCAGTGCCCCACAGTGAGGCTGGGGTCTCTGCTCTGGCCCTGCCTCCTGAGCGTGGCGGGGGTGGGGGCTGTGGCACAGAACCACCAGAGCAGGGGGGCTCTGGGCGTCCCTTTGATCTGAGCCTGTCTTGGGGCCTGACACCTACGGACTTCTGTCCCCAGGCCAAGTACTTAACCAAGAAAACCCAGGCAGCCAGCGTGGAGGCGGTCAAGATGCTGGATGAGATCCTCCTGCAGCTGAGCGTGAGCGAGCTGGGGGTGGTGGCTGGGGATGAGATGGAGTCTGCGAAGCTGCAGCGGGCACCGGAAGGTGGGCCGGGGGGGGGGCGGATCTGGAGGGCACCGGGCCCTGCAAGCTCCCCTGCCCCTGTGCCCTCCAGGCGTCAGTACCCGTGGACGTGATGCCAGGCGAATTTGACCCAACCAACTACACGCTCCCCCAGCAACCCCTGCACCCCTGCATGTTCCCACTGGCCACTGCCTACTCCACCCTCCAGCTGGTCACCAATCCCTACCAAGCCACCATCGATGGAGTCAGGTAGCCGGTTGCAGCCACACCCCTGTCTGACCCCTGACCTTGTGCCTCTGTGGCACCAGGAGGGGAGGGTTGGGTCCAGGGCTGCAGAGGGCCCATTGGATCTGGGCTCTTTCTCAGAGTCGGCTTGGGACACCCACGGCGAGAGTGCCGGGGGAGCTCTGGGCTGCCTCCTGTGGGAGTACAGGCGGCGGCCCCCCGGGGTCGGAATCAGTGGAGCCTTGCCTTGCAGATTCCTGGGGACATCAGGACAAAATGTGAGTGACATTTTCCGGTACAGTAGCATGGAGGATCACTTGGAGATCCTGGAGTGGACCCTGCGCGTCCGTCACATCAGCCCCACAGCCCCGGACACGCTAGGTAACGGGACTCAGCCCCGTGGGCTAAGACCAGAGGACCAAGGGAGTCCTGATTGGGGGCCTTGATGCCCAGAGGGTTTGCAGCCTGAATTGGCACTCGCCAGTCCTGCCATGACCTAAGGGAAAGCCTAAAAGGTTGACACTAGTTCTGGAACCTCCTCTGGAATCTGAGCTCTGTCTACAGCCAAGGCCCTGCGTAGGGCTGAAGCCCACGGGGAGCATATTGGGAGCTCCGGCTGGGCAGAACCCAGCACCCTGCCGCAGTGCCCACCCAGCAGGGCAGGCTGACCTGACCCCAGAGCTGTGGGGCCATGTCACAACAGGCAGGGCTGCTACCAGCAGAGCCCAAGCATGTGTGAGGGGCAGGGGTGGGGCCTTGCACCCTGACCGTGTGCAGCTGAGAAGCCCCAGCCACTGTGGGCTTTCTCCAGGTTGCTACCCCTTCTACAAGACTGATCCGTTCATCTTCCCGGAGTGCCCTCACGTCTACTTTTGCGGGAACACCCCTGAGTTTGGCTCTAAAATCTTCCGAGGTGAGTCCTGTCTTCTGGGGGCCCTGGGCCTGGGCTGTCACAAGGGACTCTGTCCTGGGGACAGGGCTCACAGAGAAGACCTCACTGGAATCCCCAGGCCCCGTGGGGTAGGCGGCGCACCTAGTGGCCAGCGGATGGAGCATGTCTGGGCAGGGGCTGATCGGTCCACACCTGTGCTGCAGGCTTAGTGCCCAACTCCGGTCAGCAGGGCTTAGCCTTTGACCTTTGTGCTGCCTTCTGTCCCTCCGTCTGGTCCAGAGGAGCTTCTGCAGCCAGCACTCCCTCGGGGCTGACAGGGATCTCCTGTTGGCTTCTGGTGACTTCCCTTGGAGCCAGGGCCCACCTAGAACCCAAGCGGGGGGTGCCTGTGTGGCTTCTTTACAGGCCCAGAGGACCAGAGGGTGCTGTTGGTGGCCGTCCCAGACTTCAGCACCACGCAGACCGCCTGCCTTGTGAATCTGCGTAGCCTGGCCTGCCAGCCCATCAGCTTCTCGGGCTTCGGGGCAGAGGATGAGGACCTGGGGGGCTTGGGTCTGGGCCCCTGACTCACAGAGACCCCAGCTGTCTGTTCTGTGCAACATTGACACTGCAGCGGCATTTACTTTATAATAAAAGCCCGAACAGGGGGCCTGGGTGGCTCAGTCCATCGAGCATCTGACTCTTGATTTCAGCTCAGGTTGTCATCTCAGGGTCATGAGATCGAGCCCCATATTGGGCTCATGCTGAGCGTGGAGTCGGCTTGACATTCTCTCGTCCTCTGCCCCTCCCCCCCTCCCCC
>NW_024425563.1:93946263-93947754 GCF_017311325.1 Ursus maritimus | reverse complement strand
CCCCCCCCCCCCCCCCCCCCCCCCCCGTCTCTCTCTCAAATAAATAAATAAGATCTTTTAAAAAAAAGGCTGACCAGTGTGCTGGTGTTAGGCTCCGGGGCAGAGCTGGTGCGGGCTCCGGGGCAGAGCTGGTGCTGGCCCCGGCACTCGCGTGCATGCCGCTCTCCCTCCTCCCCCTCCCCGAGTGCTCAGCAACACGTCTGCCATGAGCTTGCTTTATTGGTGCGGCTGACGGGGCAGATGGCGGTGGAGTCTGTGCGCACCGGGCCCTGCGGAGCCCGGCTCAGCCCGTCCAAGGCGGCCAGGAGCTTGCCTGCACAGCCTGGCTCCGCGGTGCCCTCCCGTGTGGGCCCCCTCCGGCCGGTCTACACCGAGGGCAGGGGGCTTCCGCGTGCTGATGGCGGCTGAGCGGGCTCGGGTGCTCAGAAGTCCCCAAAGTTCACTGTGTAGGTCTCGGCTGTGGTGAAAGGGAAATCTGGGCCCATGACCACCACCACCTCCTCCTCCTCCTGCTCCTCCTCCTGGTCCTGGTCCTCCTCCTCCTCCTCCTCGGGCCCCAGCTCTGTCCCAAACTCCGTCCCAAACTCCGTCACCACCTCCGTGTAAGTCTCCGTCTCCAACTCCTCCCAGCCCGCCGTGCCCGCCGTGGTGGCCTCGGGCGCCACGTGCCAGGGCCCCAGGCTGGCGCTGGGGGTGGGGGAGGCCGTGAGAGCGGGGGTGGGGGGCAGCGTGGCGGTGGGGGGCGCCGTTGTCGCGGGGGTGCTGGGGCCGGGGGTGGCCGTGGCATTGAGGCGCCGGAGCCGCATCTGCTCGCGCATGCGCAGCCGGTACTGCAGGCGGCGCCGCTGCATGCGCCGCTGCTGGGGGGTCATGGGGCGCGAGGGGTCGATGCGCGGGATGGGCCGGTTCCCGTTCATGGCCATGATCTCGCGGATGCGCTTCCAGTTGGAGCGGGCCAGGATGAAGTTGCACTGGGTGGCCCCGATGTCATAATCCACGTTGCAGGTCTTGGCACTCGGAGTGTAGCCCTCTGCGTGGGCCGTCACGCGGTACTCACCCGGATTCAGGATGCGCCAGTAGTCACCACCGCTCGCTGCAGCGGGAGGCCGGGTGCTGCAGCCCAAGACGTCCCCCTCCCAGCCCCCAGCCCTCCCTCTGCCTCGGGCGGACCCCCTGGGGATGGGGGGGGAGCGTCTGGCCAAGACCTCGCACAGATCTGCCTCCCCACCTCAGGAAGGAGGGGTGGCCGTGTGCACACAAGGTACCTGTCTTCACACCGTGGTTAATGCCGCTCACGGAGATGGTGGCATTGGCGATAGGGATGCCCTGCTCATCGGTCACAACCCCCTTGATGCCACGGTGAACCTGCGGAGGGAGGCAAGGCCGGGGGTCCACATGCAGGCCCCACGCAGCCCGCACCCAGCTCCCCTGTCCCGCCGGGCCCCTCTGGGCCTGAGTTCCCCAGGACCCCAGCCCAGCCCAGTCCCCCCC
>NW_024425563.1:93945196-93946253 GCF_017311325.1 Ursus maritimus | reverse complement strand
AAAGTTCACTGTGTAGGTCTCGGCTGTGGTGAAAGGGAAATCTGGGCCCATGACCACCACCACCTCCTCCTCCTCCTGCTCCTCCTCCTGGTCCTGGTCCTCCTCCTCCTCCTCCTCGGGCCCCAGCTCTGTCCCAAACTCCGTCCCAAACTCCGTCACCACCTCCGTGTAAGTCTCCGTCTCCAACTCCTCCCAGCCCGCCGTGCCCGCCGTGGTGGCCTCGGGCGCCACGTGCCAGGGCCCCAGGCTGGCGCTGGGGGTGGGGGAGGCCGTGAGAGCGGGGGTGGGGGGCAGCGTGGCGGTGGGGGGCGCCGTTGTTGCGGGGGTGCTGGGGCCGGGGGTGGCCGTGGCATTGAGGCGCCGGAGCCGCATCTGCTCGCGCATGCGCAGCCGGTACTGCAGGCGGCGCCGCTGCATGCGCCGCTGCTGGGGGGTCATGGGGCGCGAGGGGTCGATGCGCGGGATGGGCCGGTTCCCGTTCATGGCCATGATCTCGCGGATGCGCTTCCAGTTGGAGCGGGCCAGGATGAAGTTGCACTGGGTGGCCCCGATGTCATAATCCACGTTGCAGGTCTTGGCACTCGGAGTGTAGCCCTCTGCGTGGGCCGTCACGCGGTACTCACCCGGATTCAGGATGCGCCAGTAGTCACCACCGCTCGCTGCAGCGGGAGGCCGGGTGCTGCAGCCCAAGACGTCCCCCTCCCAGCCCCCAGCCCTCCCTCTGCCTCGGGCGGACCCCCTGGGGATGGGGGGGGAGCGTCTGGCCAAGACCTCGCACAGATCTGCCTCCCCACCTCAGGAAGGAGGGGTGGCCGTGTGCACACAAGGTACCTGTCTTCACACCGTGGTTAATGCCGCTCACGGAGATGGTGGCATTGGCGATAGGGATGCCCTGCTCATCGGTCACAACCCCCTTGATGCCACGGTGAACCTGCGGAGGGAGGCAAGGCCGGGGGTCCACATGCAGGCCCCACGCAGCCCGCACCCAGCTCCCCTGTCCCGCCGGGCCCCTCTGGGCCTGAGTTCCCCAGGACCCCAGCCCAGCCCAGTCCCCCCC
>NW_024425563.1:93938701-93945186 GCF_017311325.1 Ursus maritimus | reverse complement strand
CCCCCCCACCTGCTCCATGAAGGTGAGCAGAGCCTCCTTGTTGTTCTCCCACTCGCGGGGCAGCTCACTCTCATGGGGGAACTTGTCACAGCCCAGGTAAATGGAGAGCTCCAGGCAGTTGGTGTGCAGGTAACTGAAGTCGTTGATGGCTGCGCAGGGGCAGACAGAGCCGCAGTCACCCGCGGGCCCCACCGGACGCCCCACCTGGCCCCTCCCAGGCTGACTTACTCCCAGACCGAGGGTTCCACTTGGCCCCGTTGACGATGCCCATGCCGCTGGTGTAGTCCTGTGCTTGGCACCCTCCCCGGTACGGCTCCGTCATGGTGAGGTGGGCAGAGGCGAAGGAGATGGCCAGCCAGCGGAAGATGGCGTGGTCCGGGGTCTCCTGGGCCTCAGACACCTCGTCTTCGTCTTCTCCCCGGGCAGCTGCCATGGCCGCGGCCAGCAGCTGCTCCTGGGTGGGCGTTCGGGCCATGTCGTAGGGGTAGGAGACGAGACGCTCACCACCGTTCAGGTTGGCCCCCAGCACGAAGGGGTTCTTCTCCATCCAGGCGATGATGGCTCGGACCTCTGTGGACACCTGGGGGCGGCCACTGTGTGAGGTCTGAGCCACAGCCTCCATCACCCTCCTTGCAGAAGTCCCCCCCCCAAGTACTCATGCCCCCTCTGTGTCCCCAAGCCTCTGCAGGCTCAGTGCCTAGCCTCAGTCACCCACCAGCGCACCCCCAAGTCCGGAGCTCAGGACCCCAGGGTCCGGGCTGCTCCCCCAGGCCTGCTAGCCAGGCTGTGGCCTCACCGTGGCGTCTGGGGAGAGGTAGCGTTCAGGAATGGGCAGGTTATTGTTGGGGACCCGGTAGGGGACCCATTTCCTCTCCTCCGCTCCCCAGAGCACAGAGTTGAGATCTGGGAAGTCTTCATAGATGTCAAAACCCTCCTCAGTCCACAGCCCCATCGCCCAGTTCCCAAACTCGGAGCCCTGGAGGAACCAGTGGGATTGACGTCAGCCTGCCCCCCCACCCCCCGCCCAGCCTGGCCCTGCCGCCCCCACCCACCAGCCCAGTGTCCACCCTCCCACCCCTCCGCTCCCCCACCCACCATCTGCGCTGCCACCTCGTAGCCATCGGGGTTCAGCGAGGGCACCAGGTGGATGCGCGTGTCCTGCACCAGGCTGCGCACGCGGGGGTTCCCGTCTCGGTACTCGCGGCACAGGTACTGCATGAGCAGCAGAAGCAGCTCTCGGCCCAGCACCTCGTTGCCATGGATCCCAGCCGTGTACCGGAACTCGGGTTCCCCTGCAAGGGCAGGAGCCTCAGCAACCCCCGGGGACCCAGAGGAAGGACCCAAACTGGCTCACACCCAGGCAGATGGGGGCAGCTGAGGTTTGTTGGGCCCAACAAGGCAGACGGGGACCCCCCGAGAGGCTCCAGAGACAGGCCCAGGGACCAGCTGCAGTGCCAGGGCCTTGCTCACATCCACGCCAGGGAGGGCCCTCACCCAGCTCGTGATCCCCAGGGTTGTCCGAGATCTCCATGGCGTAGATCTTGAGACCGCGGGAGCTCTTTCCCAGGCTGTACGTGCGGGTGATAGTGGGGCACTCCTCGTTCACTACCTTCATCAGCTGGACGCGGTGGGGGGGACACCGAATTACACAACCCACCCCCCATGGAGGCGGCCCTTGATGCAGCGAGTGCCAGGTGCTCCCACCCCCCTGGTCTGTTCCGTGGGGACGGCGTCTATGGTAGGAGTGGCTGCAAGCGACCCCAGCCCCTCTTGGGTCCTAGCACCAGAGGGAGACGCCCTGTGGGTTCCCCCTTCCCGAGGCGAGCGGGGGCCAACCTCCCTCTCACAGGCCGTGTCTGGGATGGGAGCCCTGAACACAAGCTCCCCCGTGAGCCCTGAGCCCAGCTGCCGGACAGGCCCCCACGGCCCAGGGACAAGCGCCCTACCTGGCGCATGTCCTTGTAGCTGTGGTGTCGGAAGTCCAGATTGTCTGTGGTCACCACCTCGTTCTGGGTGTAGTAGCTGTGGACGGCTGCAGGAGGCGGGCAGGGCCCTGAGCCGGCCACCTGCCAGCCTGGCCAGCCCCCCCCCCGGCTGCCCGCCAGCCCCCTGCACTCACGAGACATGGGACACCCCAGCACTTCCAGGCGCAGGCACAGGCTGCCGTTCCAGGTGAGCGGGTAGACGCGGATGAAGCGGGCCACCACCGGCTCCGGGAGCTCGCTCAGCACGGGCGTGTCCTTGTCCACATTCCCGTGGAAGGTCTGGGGAGAGGCCGGCCTCAGAGCAGCGTCGCCCCCGCCCCCGCCAAGAGCCCCCTCCAGCCCCAATGCCGGGGCAGAGCTGCGAGCTCAGGTGCCCACCATTTCCTCGTAGCCGTTGGTGTACATCGTCCACGTCTGGCTGTCGTTGCTGAAGCCCACGAAGAAGGAGGTCACAAAGTCATCACTGGGGAGCAGATGGCAGTCAGGGCAAGGCTGCTCCCCCTGCCCCAGGTCCCGGGCACTCAGGAGCTGCCAGGGGTGTGTGGGGCTTGCCCCGGGCAGCAGGAGCGGCTCCCACGCCCTCTACGTGTCATGGACGGCTGAGCGCACATCCACGAGGACTGGGGGTGGCGTGTCCTGCGTGGGACGCAGTCCTGGGCCCAGAGCCATCCACCCCTCGCTAAGTGCCTGTGTGTCTGGCGACGACTGATGCTGGAGTCACGGCCCTGGGTGATGACGCCTGTGAACTTGGTGGTCCTTCTGGTGTCTATCTCGATCCACTGTCTCGAGCTGGTCATCCTCAGCGCACCACGCCTGCCATAGTAGTCGTCTCCGTGGCCCCTGCCTGGTGCGGGTGGTGGGACGAGAGCCGGGAAGAGCCCCCACCCAGCTGCAGGATGGCGCCGCCCAACACCCACCTGCATGTTGAGCCTGCCTCGCTGTGCCCCCAGGCCGTGGCGCAGCATGGACGAGGCCCGGATCTGGTTGTCCTCGATACGGTGGGACTCCATCCCGATGGGGGGACACTCTAGGGACACGGCACCCAAGCCTGGTGGCCCACTGGCTCTGGCACTCCCTCCACAAAACCCAGAACGAGGAGCCCAGAGCCCAGGGCCCTTACAGCAGGGGGCGCTGTCAGGCAGCTGCGCCCAGCCTGTGCTTCCCCTCCCTGGGCCTCAGCTTCCTCATCCGGAGAAAGGGCGGAGGCCGCCAGCTCCAAAGGCCACATGCTCACATGAAACTACAGGAACAGCCACCCCAGAGCTCAGCCCCCTCGTAGGCACCGCCTGCATCAGGGCCATCTGCACACCTGCCTTGTGCTGAGTTCTGTCTCCCGCGGTTAATCCCAGGGCAGAGATACTCCAGCACCTGCCCCTTCTGGGTCCCAAGAATTTAAGAGCAGGAAAGGATTCTGGAGGCCTGACCATCATCGGGGTCCAGGATGGGGATCCACATGTGACTTGAGCTTGTCCAGCACCCTTACCCTGCTGTCACTGCATGGACCTCAGCCCCCCCCAGCCCCTTACATACCCCAGCCCCCACACACATGCCAGCCCCCCCACCAGTCCCCACACCGACTCCCCAGCTCCCCAAACCCCAGCCCCCACACCTACCCCTCAGTCCCCACACACACCCAATCCCCCCACACCCCAGTCCCCTCAACCCCAGACCCCACATATACCAGCTCCCCCACATACCCCAGACTCCCCACATATACCAGCCCCCACATACACCAGTCCCCCACATACAGCAGCCCCCCACACACTCCAGCCCCCCAACCCCCAGCCCCCACACCCACCCGCCATTCCCCACCCTCTCCCCAGCCCCCGCAGCCCCCAGGCCCCTCACTCACTGACTTTCTCCGTGGGAGCCCACTCCTCCTCCAGCTCCTCACCCTTCCGGGGCCCTGGAGGCAACAACGGGACAAGTGGTACAGAGGGTCCAGGAGCCTCAGGAATGCAATTGCTCTCACACAGGGACCCCGGCTGTGTGGCTTCAGCCCCCAGACACACACCTTTGTGGTCCTTGCTCTTCTCCACAGTCCACTTGTCATCTGTCTCCTCTTCCTTGGGGCTGCCCTCCTTTTTGGGTTTCTCTGAACAGTGGAAGGTAGAAGAATCCTGTTATCTTAGCCCTGGGCTTCAGGGGGCAGGGGGCTCAGGGGGCAGGCCTGCACTGGGGCAAGGAGGTCAGGGGTCAGGTCTGCAGGGGGTTCAGGGGTCAGGCTTGTGGGGGCGGGAGGCACAGGGGATTGGGGGTCAGGCCTGCACCGGGGACAGGCCTGCAGGGGGGGGGCGGGCGTTAGGCTGAGTGGGGCAGGGGGGTCAGAGGTCAGGGCTGTATGGGGGGTGGGGGCAGGGGGGGTCAGGCCTGCACTGGGGGTCAGGCTGGGGGTAGGAACAGCTTGGTTCCACTCACTCAGCTCCTCCTTCTCTTCATCTGTCTCCAGCTCAGTGTGGGGTTTCCTGGGTCTGGGAGGCCCGAAGTAATAGTCCACTGTGGGGAGGCAGAGCCCTGCTGAGGTGGCCCAGATGCTGTCCCCAGGGCCCCTCTGCGAGCCAGAGCTCCTACATCCACAGGGGCCCGGCCGGCAGGACTGGGAAGGGGGGAGAGCATGAGGAGGAAGTGGGATCAGGGCCTGCCCATGAAGAATCCAGGGAGGCAGGGATGAGGAGGGAGGGTCTCCTGGGGGAGGCCCCCTAGGCACAGGTAGGATGAACAGAGCCTGGGAAGTCACCAGCTTGGGGAAAGGTGGGCCATGAAGTCTGGGCAGGGAGTGGGGCACACACAGGACACACCTTGCGTGACACCTGACACCTGTGGCCCGGAGGGAGGGGGTGGTCTTGAGTGAGGGCTGAGCTGGGGCGAAAGGTCAGTGGGAGGGATTGGTGGGGACCTGGGGGCAGGGAAAGGGCAGGGCCCGGCTCAGGCCCACGGGGACACAGGCGCAAGAGGGAGAGGACAGTGGCTGCCCAGAAGGAGCTGGAGTCCTGTGCCATGACGCCAGGCAGAATGGGAGCAGGGGACGGAGAGTGAAGCCCACTAGGGTTCGGGAGGGACTGGCCCGAGGGAAGAGAGACGAGAGGGCTGTGAGCCCATGTGGGCACGGAGGGGCACGGGAGGGCCTGCGCCAAGGCAACTCCCACCAAAGCCCCGGAAGCAAGGGGGTGGCCAGTCGGGGTCCCGGGCACTCACTGTCATCATAGTGGGGGATCACGTAGCCATCCCCGTAGTCAGGAGGCAGGGGCGGTGGCAGCGGCTTCAGAGGCGGCTCTGTGGAGGCGGGAGGCAGGGGTGGGCCCAGAGCCCCCATGCCGGGCACCCCTCCCTCCCCCAGCTGTCCCCATCCTACCGATCCTCTCCTTGGGGGCCTCTGGCACAGGTCCAGGCAGCTCGGCCTTCTCCTCCGGGCGCTGCGGCCAGACCCGCTCGGGCCTCCTCCTGCTGGGGGGCGTCCGGTGCTGCTTCTGGCGCCTGATGTACTCAACTGAAGGGAGGGCGGGCTCTGAGCCAAGGCAAGGCCCCCTGGAGGGCGGTGGGGTGGGGAGGGCAGGGCCTCGGGGTGGACCCACCATCGGCGGGCCCTGGGGCCAGGGGTCCGGATCCAGACAGGGGCAGTGGGCTCCTACTCACAGTCCTCGTAGTCCTCCCTCTCTATCTGGTCGTTGTAGTCCAGCGTGGGCGGCTCGGCCTCCTCCTCCGGCTCTGGGGGAAATGCTCAGGGCTGCCTTGTCGAGGACACTCACAGATGCCCCTCCCCAGGCCCACGCTAGAAAGCCAGCCAGCCGAGGCAGCGAGTCCCCAAGGGCAGGTGGATATCGGCCACTCACCAGACTGGCGCTCCGGGTCAGTTTCTCCTCCTGGACCCAGCCAAGGACTTGGGAGGGCCCCGCCTGCAATGCAAAGCCCACAAGCCGGTGGACGGGAAGCCCGCCCTGACCACTGGTTGTATAGGGAGCCCCCCACAAGACCTAGGCCCTGATGACAGCTCCCGAAGCCTGAGCTCACTCCCAAGAGGCTGGGACCGCTCTGGCCTTCAGCACCCTGCTGGCATCTCCTGGGGCCAGAGAGCTGGAGGGCTTTCTGGGGAGCCCAGGCCCCAGCAGGAGGGCTCCCCAATGGCTCAGGGCTCAACAACACACGGGAGGAGGGATCTGCGTGGGGCCCGGGGGACAGATCAAGGACACTGGAGAGCAAACGCCATTCACAAGGCTGCCAGGTGGCCCCTACCCAGAGGAGGCAGCCACCCCGAGGGAGCTCCAACCAATGGCTATGCACCTGACAACAGCGAGCTTCCCGAGCCCACCCTCTCTGAGGCCCTCGGGATCTAACTGCAGGAGGCAGAGGCCTAGGGACCCCCTCTCCCTCCCAGTAGCCTAGCAGCTCAGAGCCCCACAGCCCCAGGATTGCCGGCACACACCTCCCTCCTGCGGCAGCTCCTCGGGGCCAGGGCCGGGAGGCAGGGGCCGTGGCCACCACAGGGTTTCTGAGGGGGTCGGG
>NW_024425563.1:93932959-93938691 GCF_017311325.1 Ursus maritimus | reverse complement strand
AGCCCTGCTGAGGTGGCCCAGATGCTGTCCCCAGGGCCCCTCTGCGAGCCAGAGCTCCTACATCCACAGGGGCCCGGCCGGCAGGACTGGGAAGGGGGGAGAGCATGAGGAGGAAGTGGGATCAGGGCCTGCCCATGAAGAATCCAGGGAGGCAGGGATGAGGAGGGAGGGTCTCCTGGGGGAGGCCCCCTAGGCACAGGTAGGATGAACAGAGCCTGGGAAGTCACCAGCTTGGGGAAAGGTGGGCCATGAAGTCTGGGCAGGGAGTGGGGCACACACAGGACACACCTTGCGTGACACCTGACACCTGTGGCCCGGAGGGAGGGGGTGGTCTTGAGTGAGGGCTGAGCTGGGGCGAAAGGTCAGTGGGAGGGATTGGTGGGGACCTGGGGGCAGGGAAAGGGCAGGGCCCGGCTCAGGCCCACGGGGACACAGGCGCAAGAGGGAGAGGACAGTGGCTGCCCAGAAGGAGCTGGAGTCCTGTGCCATGACGCCAGGCAGAATGGGAGCAGGGGACGGAGAGTGAAGCCCACTAGGGTTCGGGAGGGACTGGCCCGAGGGAAGAGAGACGAGAGGGCTGTGAGCCCATGTGGGCACGGAGGGGCACGGGAGGGCCTGCGCCAAGGCAACTCCCACCAAAGCCCCGGAAGCAAGGGGGTGGCCAGTCGGGGTCCCGGGCACTCACTGTCATCATAGTGGGGGATCACGTAGCCATCCCCGTAGTCAGGAGGCAGGGGCGGTGGCAGCGGCTTCAGAGGCGGCTCTGTGGAGGCGGGAGGCAGGGGTGGGCCCAGAGCCCCCATGCCGGGCACCCCTCCCTCCCCCAGCTGTCCCCATCCTACCGATCCTCTCCTTGGGGGCCTCTGGCACAGGTCCAGGCAGCTCGGCCTTCTCCTCCGGGCGCTGCGGCCAGACCCGCTCGGGCCTCCTCCTGCTGGGGGGCGTCCGGTGCTGCTTCTGGCGCCTGATGTACTCAACTGAAGGGAGGGCGGGCTCTGAGCCAAGGCAAGGCCCCCTGGAGGGCGGTGGGGTGGGGAGGGCAGGGCCTCGGGGTGGACCCACCATCGGCGGGCCCTGGGGCCAGGGGTCCGGATCCAGACAGGGGCAGTGGGCTCCTACTCACAGTCCTCGTAGTCCTCCCTCTCTATCTGGTCGTTGTAGTCCAGCGTGGGCGGCTCGGCCTCCTCCTCCGGCTCTGGGGGAAATGCTCAGGGCTGCCTTGTCGAGGACACTCACAGATGCCCCTCCCCAGGCCCACGCTAGAAAGCCAGCCAGCCGAGGCAGCGAGTCCCCAAGGGCAGGTGGATATCGGCCACTCACCAGACTGGCGCTCCGGGTCAGTTTCTCCTCCTGGACCCAGCCAAGGACTTGGGAGGGCCCCGCCTGCAATGCAAAGCCCACAAGCCGGTGGACGGGAAGCCCGCCCTGACCACTGGTTGTATAGGGAGCCCCCCACAAGACCTAGGCCCTGATGACAGCTCCCGAAGCCTGAGCTCACTCCCAAGAGGCTGGGACCGCTCTGGCCTTCAGCACCCTGCTGGCATCTCCTGGGGCCAGAGAGCTGGAGGGCTTTCTGGGGAGCCCAGGCCCCAGCAGGAGGGCTCCCCAATGGCTCAGGGCTCAACAACACACGGGAGGAGGGATCTGCGTGGGGCCCGGGGGACAGATCAAGGACACTGGAGAGCAAACGCCATTCACAAGGCTGCCAGGTGGCCCCTACCCAGAGGAGGCAGCCACCCCGAGGGAGCTCCAACCAATGGCTATGCACCTGACAACAGCGAGCTTCCCGAGCCCACCCTCTCTGAGGCCCTCGGGATCTAACTGCAGGAGGCAGAGGCCTAGGGACCCCCTCTCCCTCCCAGTAGCCTAGCAGCTCAGAGCCCCACAGCCCCAGGATTGCCGGCACACACCTCCCTCCTGCGGCAGCTCCTCGGGGCCAGGGCCGGGAGGCAGGGGCCGTGGCCACCACAGGGTTTCTGAGGGGGTCGGGGTGGGGGGCCTCTTCCCAGCCGAGGGCTTCTTGGTGGCCTTGGGTGGTTTCTCCTTGGGCTTCTTGGTGGCCTTGGGTGGTTTCTCCTTGGGCTTCTTGGTGGCCTTAGGAGGCTTCTCCTTGGGTTTCTTGGGTGGCTTAAGGGACCCCTCCAGGGGTTGCTTGGTCGCCTTGAGGCCTTTGTCCTTCTTCCCTTTCTTCCCTTTGTCCTTGGCCTTTTCCACAGGTGCTGTCACAAATGCAGGTGTAAGTCAAATCAACGGAGACTTCGCTCCATACCTCATGTGGCCGCCCCAAGGTGCCCACAACCCCAGGCACAGCGGCTCCTGCGGGTCCTGTGTTTCTTGGATTGGGAAACCGAGAGGTTAAGTCACTTGCCCTCGTGGCAGAGCTGGGATCAGAACCCAGGCTTTCTGTCTGCAGCTCTCTGCCGCCAACACCACAGCTTGGCCCAGGGAGCAGGCCCTCACCCTCCCACCTGCCAAAACTCAACAGAGGCCCCTCAGCATCCCCTTCTTCCCCACGTGTCCACTCAGCTGATCAGGGAGCGTTATCCTGTGCCGGGCACGGAACAGGCAGAGAGGTGACTGAGCCATCCAGGCCGGGGGAGTGCCCGGTGTAAAGGGGAAGGAGGTCTCATCCCTGCCAACTGCCACACAAAGTCAAGGGCCTGGGCCTGGGACCTCCTTGCAGGGGCAAGAAAAGCTTCAAAGAAAAGGGTCACTCATGCCTGTTTCAAAAAGTAAGGGGTCTGGGGTGGGTTGGCAGCTCTAACCAAGAGGGGGTCCTGGGGCCACACAGAGGATTGGGGGGCTCTCCCCCCAGGCACCCAGCTGCTCAGCCCTCTCAGAGTCTGGGGGAGGAAGCAGGAGCAGGGCACGGGGCAGTCTGTGGGAGTCCCCCAGGCCCCTGAACAAGTGCAATGGAGAATGTGATGGGGGTGGTGGCCGGAGGCCTAAACACAGAAAAATTTACAGAATGCACACAGCCAGGAGAAACAGGGCTGCCACAGCGGCATCCAGGAGGCCAGGACAGTAAGCCTGGAATGGGGAGTAGAGGTGGGGGGGGAGGCCATGTTGGGTCCTAGGACCCGCCCCCCAAGGGGTGGGGAAGGAGCCAGGAATGATCTAGAAGAGGACGCAGGGGAGGGGCCGCTGACCTCAGGAATGATGAATGGTGCTTTGGAGTCTCCTGGGAGAGAGAGATCAACAGGACCCTTGCCCCCCTGCAGAAAGTCACCACACACAGCTGAGGTTTACTGACAACTGATTATGTAAGAAGCCCTGGGCCGCGTGCCCTGTGATGCACCCCCACAGTGAAGCCCCGTGCCACGGAGACTGTGCTGCCCACTGCTCCTGGCAGCCCCCTCACCTGCCTCTGCGCTCTTGGAACAGGAGGCCGGGCAGGAGGGTGCTGGAGACCTTCCCAAGGAAGGTCTGAAGCTGGGACTCTGGGGGTGGCGTGGGCACAGCCACACAGGGTGTGCCACACACAGGCCCCATGAAGACATGAGGGCAGCTCACAGGACAGACTTGGGGAGGGGGCAGCAAAGTCTCCACGTGGCTCAATGCTCATCCTTCTGGGGGGCAGAGGGGGGCTGGGGGTGAGGGACCGGAGGGCCCAAACCTCCGGCCGCAGACCTGCTGAATGTGCGTCCATGCCGAGGGCTACGAGCCAGCACTGACCTCTGTCTGGCGCAGGGTCCTGCCAGACATCTGGGCTCTCTTGTGCCTCACAGAGCAGACTGGACAGCGGCCAAACCCCTGCCAGGGCCTGCCATTGTCACCTGAGATGCGGGGCACCCCGAGGTCCCCCATTGCACGGTGGGCCACCCCCCAGGCACGGCGCCCCTGGGGATCTTACCCTCTTTGGCCACCCCCGGGCGCGCCCCAGGCTTGCCCCCCGTCTGGGCTTTGCGGGCGCGCAGGGTGGGCTCGGGGGGCGGCGGCGCCTCCAGGTCGTCCTCCCGGGTCTCGGGCTCCAGCTCCGACAGGAAACCCTCGAGGAACTCCTCGATCTCGTCGTCGGTCAGCACCGTCTGCGGGCGCCCCCCGGGGCACAGCGCCAGCAGCGCCAGGAGGCAGCCAAGCAGGGGCGCCCCGCGCACGGCCGCCATGGCCGGGCTTGCGTGGGGGGCAGGGGCGCGGGGGGCCCCGGGGACGAGGGGCGGGAGACTCTGGGGAGGGGCGGCAGAGGGGTCTCGCGTGGGCGGGGGCTCCGGGGTAGACGGAGGGCTCCGGGCAGGAGCGGGAGGGAGGATCCGGGGTAGGGCGAGAGGGTTCCGGGCCGGGCGTGGCTCAGGAGAGAGTGGGGGGCTCAGGGGTGGCCGGGGGCCTCTGCGGCGCTGGTGGCGGCTGGAAGCTCCGGCCCCGCGTGGCGCGCTCCCGCGCGGACCGCCTCTCCAAAGCTCCAGTGGCGGCCGGGGCGGGGGCGCCGGGGCTTCCGGAGCCGGCTCCCCCCACCCCTGGGGAAGGAGGAGGAGGAGGAGGAGCCGGGCGTGGACGGAGGGGCTGCGGGGGCGGGGG
This sequence comes from Ursus maritimus, assembly GCF_017311325.1. Lineage (NCBI taxonomy): Eukaryota > Metazoa > Chordata > Mammalia > Carnivora > Ursidae > Ursus > Ursus maritimus. Next base: position 93,934,176 of record NW_024425563.1, on the reverse strand, counting down.
GTGCGGCGATCTGTCCCGGCGCCGCGCGCTTGGCACTTTCCGGAGCGGTATCTGGGGCCGGCGTCCCGGGCCGGAGGCCTGCGCCTAGGACGGAGGACCTGGGGGAGGGGGAGGGAGAGTCGGAGGGGACGGGGGTCTTGAGGACGCAGGTCCCAGGGGTCCAATGGCGCCCCCCACCCCCCGACGCTGGGTCTGCAGCACCGCGCTCTAGTAGGCTGGGACCGGGAGGCGAGATGCCACCAAGACCAACGGAGGGGATCGGGAGCCCTGACGGCAGAGCCCAGGGTCTGGGCTTCCTTCCGCCTCTGGTCTCTGAGACCCCCCATTTCAGGGCTCTGGTCTGGCGGTGAGGGCTCTTGGCCAACCCATCCTTCCCTCTCTCTGGAGGCTTGGGCTGGCAACTCTGGAACTGTCACCAGCTTTCCTTCAGACGCCCAGCTAGTTTCCCCGGTCCGTGAGCCCTGTGCTGGTTCCCGGTGAGGGACAGCTCTTCGGGAACTCACTCTCCAGTGGCAGGCAGGTGCAAACCTGCCCTCAGGGCAGGCCAGCTGCTCTGCTGGGGCTGGGAGTCTCTAAGTAATGTCCCCCTCCCCCCAGGTCCTGGCAAACAAGGGCAAGTTTGGAAGGGGGCAGAGAGAGGAGATTCCTTTCCAGTTGTATTAAATTTGTGTATAATTTCACAGGAATGGGACTCCGCACTCACGCAATGATTTCCATACAGGGTGAGGGGTTTCCTGCCCACTCGTACACCTGGATCCCCGCAGCCCGCTTACCTGGCCTCTCCAGCAAATGGTACAGCCTCAGGTCAAGCCAGACCTGGTCAAGGGAAGATTTACGGGTAGTGCCTGTGCGCCCAGATCCACATGGAAGGTACAGGAGCCACAGAGGCAAAGTAGACCAGACGCTGCCTCCGAGGACCCAGCTGGGGAGAGACCTTGTGTGCCTTTAACCCACCAAAGCTGTGTGCTGGGGTGTGCCACGGGGACAGTCACTAGACACTGAGGCAGGAGGTGCTACTGTCTGGGGCCAGTCCCCTCCCCTAGGGTTTCTTCTGTTTCCTGCAGTGAACCCTGCCTCACCTCTGTGGACACACGGCTTTCCCACCAGCTCAGATCCCAGCATGGACGGCCATGTCTCTCGTTCCTCTTACCAGAACCTGGTTCTTAAAGACTGTTCACGGTAGCTGCAGCCACCGCATGGACGGGGGGGGGGGGGGG
>NW_024425563.1:93906873-93932949 GCF_017311325.1 Ursus maritimus | reverse complement strand
GGGGGGGGGGGGGGGCACATATATTGGGTAGTGGGAGAATTTCAGGATCAATCAGTAATATCTGTATGGGTGCCAGCATAGATCAGAGAATCCAAAATAGATTAGTAATGTCTGCCATGGGTGCTGGCGTAGGAAGTTAGGACACGTGTGTTTCCATAGGCATCTTGAAGGGCAAATGTCAGCTGGCCCCAAATGGGCCTCACACCTGAAGCTGGAGCTCCCAGAGCAGAGGGAATGAGGAAGCGAGAAAAAGCACAGCTCGATTCCACGGGTCAAGTTTAGCAGCAGTCAGACCCTGAGCCAAGGTTGGCCCCGTGTAGTAGCTGGGAAAACCCAGGAGCCCCTGGGATGATCGACAGGCAGTTTGGACCTTGGACTAAAGGGAAAGAGAAGGAGCAGGTCAGGAAGCCCTTGGGCCTCTGCACGCAGCCACGGGCAGCCTGAGAGACACTGTGGGGGCTGCTGGCTCAGCCCCCGGACCGGGAGCAGGACCCAGGAAGGCTCTGTACGCCTTCTGTTCAAGGCCCTTCCCTCCCTTCTCCCTGGCTCACCCTTGTCCGTGCTTAAAAAGGCAGTGGGACCATGTCAAGAGCTGGTCCCGAGGGTCCCACCCCAGCTCCGCCCTCCTGGCCATCTGAAGGCAGCAAGTAACCCCCTGCTCCCCAGCCTCAGGTGCAGAAAGAGCGCGTGCTCTGCCTGGCACGATGTCAGCGGTGAGAACACGCCAGCGCCCAGCTCTCGTCATGTCCCCCCAGAGACCACGGCTGCCCACCTGAGCTCTCAAAGAGCACCACCCACCCTCTGCCCCCAGCCAGGCCTCCTGGTCCCTGTGCTGTACTCGCCCTGTCATGTGTCCCCAGGCTGGTCCCGGCCATAGAGATGAAGCAAGCTCTTACCCGTAAATGTCCTCTGTGAGTCTCTGAATCATCGTTCTTGAAACTTTGTCTTGGAATTTGCTCTGCGGCCCCCAGTTGAGTGTGTCGAGCAGGGAGGCTCAAGGCTGGGGGTGGGGGTGGCGGGGGGGGATGCTGGGGAACGTCACTTCCCTGGGAACGCTCCTGAGTTCAGCTGGCTCACACATGGATCAGATTTGGGCCCAACATCTCTGCCAGGGAAAATAGAAACCGTAAAAAAAATCAGAAAGGAATAGAAAGAAAGTTTTCCTCAGCCACAGTGAGTCACCAACGGGGACATGAGCAAAAGCCTCGTGGGGAGCTGGGCAGGGGGTGGGGGCAGGGAGTTGGGGGCCCTCTGCCCCCAAGTGTCTGGGCAGGTGGAGAGCAGGATGGACTGCTGTCCAGGCCGGGCCAGGACCCCCCGGTCCGTGGGTGGCGCTGGGACCCCTCTTCACTTTCAGACTCGCACCCTGGAAGGCCCTAGAGCTGGGCCCAGGTTCTGCCTGGGGGCAGGGAGGCAGCCACAGGGCCTGTGAGTCTGGCAACTAGCCAGACTCCCCAAGGGTAGCACAAGGGAGGTGGGGGGGGTGGGAGGCTCCGTTCACCCTTTCAGGGCCCGGTGTCTCCTGCTCCCGGGTGCGGCATTGGTATGCATGTCCAAGGGCTCTTGGAGCTAGTGGGGGTCTGCTGGACACCCTGGCCTCTGCATCCCCACCTCCAACTTCCCGAGAGAAGCCTGGGCCTTCCACTCGCTCCCCAGAAGGGTCTGCCCACGGGGCCACAGTAGGACTGGACTTGCCAGGGAGAGGGAAAGGAGAGTGATCTCTCAGCCTGGTAGGCCCACTCTAGCTGCCTCCGGAGAGAGGAAGGAGTGTTCGCGGAGGAACCTGTGGGCTGATGGTAAGTCCTCAGGAGAGAGAGGTGGAGGGGCTCTCCCTACCCAAGGTCAGGAGTGGGGGCCCTCAGAGGTTAACACCAGCGCCGTCCGGGAGGAATGGGGAGTGCGGAGGCCCTACAGGCTGCCAGGAGGGCCAGGGGACATGTAGGCCAAGCTGTCAGGTGGGGGGGGCACCAAGGCAACGTTGCCCCTTTCAGTAATGCCCCCCTGGCCCCAGCAAGGTGTGTTGGGGGAGTCAGGAGCTCCCACATTGGAAGGGCAAGAAGAATGGGAAGGAATGGAACCCACCCTGTTTCCAGTCTCGTGGGGTCTGTCCCACAGGGCGGCGTAGGGCAAGGAATGGGAGCTTTGGTTTAGATCAGGCAGGCTTTCAGATGAGGCAGCTTACCTCCCCACGGAGACCGCAGGATGGGCCTGGGGCAGGAGGGACAGGAGATTTCCCCCTTCCTGCCCCCATCCCAGAAGTCAGTCTTAGAACTGTGACCTCGAATAATTCTGTTGACTGAGTCTGTGTTAGTATCTGTCTCTGCAGCTCAGTTAGGAGGCTGTGCTGGCCTGGGCCTTGGAAAGTGTGAGGGTCACTCCCATCCTTGACCCCCACCCCGTGACCTTGGCCCTGTTCCCACCACCCACCAAACCTCAGGGTTCCTGCTTTCAAAATGTGGTCACTGGAAGCACTAGGGAATGCTGGTGGGGGGCCATGGGGTGGAGGTAGGGAGGCCTTGGGGGGAGGCAGGGAGAAGGCCCTCTACTGGCCCTTCTGGGGAAGAGCTGAGCTCTGGGCCAAAAGATGTCCCCAGACCAGCCAGCGGGCCAGCAACCCCAGCAGGGGACTGCCTCCCCCCATATTGCTATGGCTGCAACATCCATGGTCTCAGTGCCCTCCCCCTCCTAGTCTCCAGCCCACAGCCCCCCACCTGGTGCCAGCGCCGTCCCCTTTGGGCCCCCAGGCAACATGTGCATGACTCCGTGGTCGTGTCTCCTGGACTGGCTCACTGGTTCCTGGAGCTCTCAGCAAGGGGCCAACCTAAGTGTGGCCCAGAGAGCCAACAGGCATGGAGGCAGTCTTCCCCTGGAGACGCTTAGGCTGAAGGGCACAGGACGTCAGGGACTGGACGGTCCAGAGACAGAGGGCAAGGAGAGGGTAACAACCCGTGGGGAGACAGCGTCCTGGCCTATGGGAGAAAAGGCAGGGGGGATCTCAGTGGGGGAGAGACTCAACCCCCTTCCCCCAGGCTGGGACTCCCCCGTCAGGCACGCACGCACGTCTCCGGTCCTGGCACATGGGTGGCAGACGGGGAAGTGATTCACGGTTGTCCAGTAGGCCGGCATCTTTCCCCATCCCTAAGTGAGAAAGCAGCCGCTCCGGGAGAAGTGATGTGTTCAGGTCACAGCATGTCACCGACGGGGGAGGGCCAGGCACAGACTTCTGAGCCAGACTGAATGCTCTTTCCATCTGGGCTCCACAGCCTCTGGCCCCGGGCCACGGGGCCGTGGTGGCTCTAGTCCCTCCTGCTGAGGCCCGAGTGTCACCAAGAGATACCCTGGTCTCGGCCTGGGCAGAGATGGGACATTGACCCACCAACAGCACCGCTTGCCCACGGTCTGGCTGGGGCAGCCGCAGGGCAGAGGAGCTGGGACAGGCAGGAGTGGCAGAGCCTGGGAGGCCTGGCGGAGACCCTCCTAGGCTCCCGGGGCGTCAGGGGAAACAGCTCAGGTACCAAGGCTGGGCCATGGGGGAAGCGAAGCCTCAGTACTAAGGTGGCCGAGTGGGGCCTTCGGAAGGGCCTTCCTCCACGGCCCGGCCAGCCAGCCCACGTGTGGGGGTGCTCTCTCTCTGGGAAGGCCTGGGAAGCCCGGGCTCTGGACGGCAGGCCCTAGGATCACATACCAGCCTTCTCTCTGCCTCCTGGAGCCCTGGGTTTGTCTCCAGGGAGCAAGGAAGAAGGCCCCGGGCCCATCCCTCCTGCTCGCTTCCTCTAGGAGCGGCCCCTAGGAATGCCCCATTGTCTGCAGTCTGGATGTTACTGGGGGTGGGGGGGTCAGGCCGCTTGGGGGCCATGGGACCTGGGGTCTCCCAGACAGTGTCTAGTCGTCCATACAACTGGCAGAACAATTTCCCTGGTTTCTGACATGTGATTTTCCACAGTTCGGTGTCCCCGCCCAGCTCACCAGGCCTGCTCTGCTGAGTGAGCAGAGTTCACCCGGATTCCTTCCACTCACCGCAGGACCCAGCCCCCCCGGGGGACCGGGGTCACCGCAGCCGCGGGGGCGCTGCCCGCTGGCGGGGGACAGGCTTCCAGCGCCCTGAGAGAGTCTGTGTCCGCAGACGGGACAACGGCGTGCGGCACAGGCAGCCGGACAGCCTGCCAGTGTCGCGTCCCAGGGGAGTGGCTCCAGATGGCGTCTGGTGGGAAATACAATGTGGATCCTAGTACCCCGTCCTCACCCAGATTAACTCCCGATGGGTGGAAGATAGAGCTGTTAAAAGAGAAGCCATCACGGTCTTCAAGGAAAACAGGGGTCTGAGTTTGGGTTCCTCTTGGGAGAAGTTTCTCGGCAGAAACGGCACAAGTTTCAAGAACTTGGGCTGATTAAAGTTTTAGCTTTCATTTCAAAACATACTGAAGCTTAAATTAACAGGCAAAAGAAATGCTGGGGAAGGACCGACGGCCCCAGACAGAGAGAGCATTGTAAGGGGTGCACCACGACCTCAGAGCGGCTGTCTGAGCCTCCGTTTCTCCCCTCCAGCAAGGTGTCACAAGGGCATGAGGACTCCCTCAGATAAATCTAGAAAGCTGTGCCCCAAAAAAAGCGTCTTTGCTAAAAGGAAGCTGTTCAATAAAATTCTTTACATTTTTAAACCAATCTGACTTGGTTTCCGTGATGACACAGAATCCGGCAATTCACAAAAGTACAAACGACCGTGGCCAGCGAATACTTGCAAACCGTCGACCTTCTTAAAATTCAGGAAAATGCAAATTAAAATATGCTTAGTGCTACTTTTCCTATGCAAGATGCTCCAGGATTGAACGGCTCCTGGTGTAGGCGGTGCTGGGGAGCCGCTGAGCACTGTCACTCAGGGTCATTTGTCTGCAAAGAACAGGACGGTGTTGTGCTTGCTCACCGTGTGTGTCCGACGGCGGGGCTGGGGACGCCCCAGAGCGGGTAAAACTTTACTTCTGGGCGTGTCCGTGCCGCTGAGGCGCATATGCGCACTGGGACGGGCAGACCCAGGCGTCACTCGAGCTGAGATAGACCTCTTCTCCTATCCTCTGAATTCGGCACCCCAGGTTCCCAGGCCTTTGGGTTTGGACCGAACCACACCCCCCCCTGCTGTTCTGGGCCTCCAGCTGGCAGACGGCAGACCGAGCAAGACTTCTCAGCTTCCGTAATGGCCTGAGCCATACCTGCATGAGAGATCAATCTCTGTCCCCTTCCCCTTCCCTCTCCCCCCCCACACCTTCTCTCTACATCTATGTATCTGTATATATAGTATGTACATACACATTTGTTTATAGTGATACACACACGTATACCCTATGGGTTCCATTTCTCTGGAGAACCCTGGCCAGTAATACCTCTTCCACAGCACCCGAGCCCGGACCAGCCATCCCACGGACCCCTGGTGGGACAGGGCCCCTGCTTTCCTCTGCAGCCCAGCCTTCCCTGCCCCCCAGGCCCCCCCACACCCCAGGACGTCAGCTCACCACGTGTCCCTGGGAAGGCTGGGGCCAGGTGACTGGACTCCAGCCTACCCCTTGTTCCCATCGACCTCAGCCAGAGGACCGGCCACATGCACACCACACGGGGCTGCACCGGGTCCCCTCCCCGGGCACCACGAGAGGACCTGAGAGCGGAGCAGGCCCCAGCTCGTCATCTCGGGAAACTGGATGGCAGCCTTACAAAGAGCACAGGCCCCAGCAACCCCACCCACAACACTCTCCCACCCTGAGGTGGGCTGTGGCCACATGGAAGAGCTCTGTGGCCCTGGGGGTGACGAGCCTGGTTGCTCAGCCTGTCCACAGGGATTTTGGGGAGCAAGGTATTGCGTTAGTCCCTGAGAAATCCTCCCTGGGCCCACCCAGACTAATACAACACTTTCCCGATTTTAGTGGGAGAAAATGCCACCAACGTGGGGGGCGTGTCCTGTCTTGGGGATGCATTTGCTATTCCTTCTGCTGGGGCACCCTTTCCTCAGATATCACTACTTTCGGTCCTTTACCCAAAAACCCCCTCTCTGGGCACTGGGCTCCCCGCACTGCCCTGCACAGAACTTCAGCCCTGTCCCATGTCCCCCGAAACAGCCCACCCCATGCCCCCACCTTATAGCTGACATATTGACCCACGGGGCCATCCTGACAGCATTAATAGCTCCAGGTAAGTGGCCTTCCTGTGCTGATGGCCTTTGCCCTGCACCCTCTAACTTCGTAGGCCCCTCCCCCTTTGACTACGGGTTTGGCCACGTGGCTGCCCTGTCCGGTGGAACAAGAAGAGACTCGCTCAAGGAGAGGCTTGAAGAAGCACTTGCAGTGTCCCCCTCCCTGTCCCCCCAGCCTTCCAGAACTGTGAGGGCAAACCTGGGCCGGCCCACTGGAGAACAGACCACAGCGGCAGGCTGAGGCCCTGGGGGGCCAGTACCCTGCCAGTGGGACCATGAGGGCAACCAGGGAGGCCAGCCAAGCTGGGCTCAGACAGGCAGGGCAGCCTGGGGAGCTGGCAGACATGTGAGCTAATAAATGTGATTGCTTCCATCTGCTGAGCTAAGTTGTTGGTCCCTCAGCAAGGACTGACACCTTGTGCATTACCTTTCTCCCACCACCGAGACATTTACTACGCATCCTCCCTGTTTAGAGGATGGCCCGGCACACAAGGCCCGGATAAACATCTGTTAAGTGTCTGAACGCGGGACAGATACCTTCATAGGATCCTGTGAGCTGGAGAGCAGCATTGGCTGGAACCGTGTGAGGATAGGAGTGTGGTTGCCGCTGGAGCTCACGAGGAGCGTGGCAGACCACGAGCACCCAGGGCTCTAGATAATTGATGTAGGTCATCCGTGAGCTTCACAATGAAGATTAGCCAAGAGTCCCCTTCCTCTTCTGGAAAGGAGTACCTTTGCCTTATAACAAACCCTGACGAAGCCTAATAGAACACTAATAAGTAACATCCGCAGGAAAATGCTGATAGCTTAGACCCACATCCCTGAGAGGACAGTGCATCAGGCACTGCTGTCCCTGCAAGACTAAAAGACTACATCATCTCTGGAAAAGACACAAAGTCTGCAAAACGTAAAATCTACCTGAAAGAAACGATTTAAGGGCTCCATAACGTAGCAAGTAAAACTTTAATAAAAAAAAAAAATTTCAGTCTAACACTTAGGTTTGAATAGCTTCAGATAACACAGAGGGTCCTGTTTCCTAATTGATTGACAAGGGGACAATTGATTGACAACTCGTAACCTACAATTTCTGCTTGCCCAAAATGGCTTTTCAATTACAATAGGATTAGCTATGAATGATGGAAAGCCCAATGTAACAATGGTTTACATAAGGTAGAAATTTATTCCTTCACATAAACAAAAGTCCAAGGCAAGCAGTCCAGAGCTGGCATGGCAACCTAAGAATCACCAGAGATTCCGGCTCCTTTCATCTTGTTACTCCCGCATCCTCAACTTATGGCTTCCATCTCTTGGTGCAAAATAGCTGCTTGAGATCCAGCCATCAGGCCATCATCCCAGCCAGCAGAAAGGAAGAAAGGAATAGCAGAGCACAATTTCTTCTTTTAAGAAAACTCTCTGGAAGTTCACACAAACCTCCAAGTTGATTCCATTGGCGTTGGCCAGAGCTCGGTCACGGGTCATCCCCAGCTACAAGGGAAGCTGAGCAGTGCAGCCTTTTTCCAATGGCCTCATGCCAGCTAAATCTCAGAAGTTTTGCTACTGAACAAGGTGTCGATAATAGATGCTGAGGAATAATTAGTCTGTGGCAGACGATATACTCTCCTGAGTCTGGCGAGATTACGAAACTCTTAGGAAGTTATAAAAAAAAATAGCCAGTATGTGGTGGAGGAAGGTGTCAAAGCTGCAATCCCAGGAAGTGTAGGAATAAGAAACGAACCAAGGCATTAGGAACGTTATGATCCGTGTGCAGGTAGGGTATTCACATTCCCGCGTGTTCGTCTGCAGACCTCAGCCGAAGGCCAGCCGACGGAAACAGGAAGCAGCACCCCGCTCCAATGGAGAAGGAGGGACCCCGGCAGGCGTGGACCCCAGCTCCAGAGCTCCTGCCGCCAGAAGGGGTTCTGGAACACCCCCAGGGCTGCTGTGGTGCTGGAAGTGCTCAGGGCTAAAACCTGCAGCGGCTCTCTCTCTCCCCTCCTCCTAACAGCTGAGCTTCTCGAAGACGTGGTCCACGCTCCTCTCTCTGCTTCCTGTCTCAGGCAGCTGCACCTGCATCCCCCGGAACCGCCCAGGGCCACCACGGCTCCTTTCATGACCTCCTTCTCCTGGACCTCTGGGCTCCCCCCCCGCTTCCCCTGCTTCTGGGGCGGGGGCCTCTGCCACACATGTCCCTTCCCAGTCCATCACCCAATGTAGGCCCAGACCCTCCCCCTCTTAAATCACCCACTCATAGTGTATAAACACTGTCCCCACAGAAGGGGAGTCAGACTCAGTGTCTAGAACCCCAAAGACGTGGAAGTCTGGGGAGACCCTCATCCCATGTGTATTCCAGGTCGACCCTCAGGGACTCCTGTGGGGGTGTGTAAGCCCAGCCAGGCCAGCCCTAGGCCGCATGGGCTCACCACGGGCACAAGGGCATCTCCTGGTAGGAAGAGCTTGCCAAGGGCGGGAAAAGTCGGGTTGCATGCATTTTGGGCCAGGATGACTTGCTGAGTCAAAAAGCATTCATAGACTGGCTCCATGAGCGGGCACTGCCACCCCAAGCCCATGCAGGAGGGACCCCCACCCCTGGGAGTCTTCCGTCCAGCAGAGGAGACAGATGCTATCGTCCAGCAGGCTGAAGGACACGCAGGAGGGCCAGCCAGGGCTTCGTTACCCGCACAGGTCTCCTGGAGGGAGGGGCAACTGGGCTGGGCCAGGCAAATCCCTGCAGGGAATGGATGGTGTCCTGGAGAGGGGCATGCCCCTGCCAAGGTCCAGAAGACCCTGTTGTAGGGGAGCAGCCGAAAGGATTACAGGACAGGGACAGTGTGGACAGGGGTTTAGGGGCAGTGTGTGGCCTAGGTGGGTCTGCAGGAAGCTGACTCGCACTGGGGTTCTGTCCCGTGGGCAGAGGGCCTTCGTGTGGCTGAATGGAGTCACAGAGACTAGAAGGACTGCGGGGTGCAAGGATGCCAGGCTGGGGACGATACTGGGGCAGAGCCTGCAAAACCTGGGCTCAGCAGATGGTGAGGGAGGGGATAGCGAGGCCACTGGTTGTACCGGGTGGTTGGGGGTCAGAGGGGAGCCCACAGGAAGAGAATTTCCATGGGAGGGGATGGGCAAAACAGGGTGGGGGCATGCTCTGCAGACAGCTGATCACACATTTCTGAACCCAGGGGCATGACCTGGGCAGTGTGGATTTGGGGGTGACTGATGGGTGAGGGGAAGGTCAGACGCACCCAGGGAGGTTGTGGGGAGAAGTGACCCTACCCCATCCAGGTTTGATGTAAGGATCAGATGTGATGCTGAGGTGGCCACTTGGCCCTATCCCCCCTTGAGATGTCACTTCCCCCCAGTGAGTGCTCGTGGGGCTGGCAGGGCCCCCAGTGCCTGTGCCAGGCTGGACGTCGGGTGGTCCCGCCAACCATGCCGTTGGGTCTGCAATGCTACCAGCTGGGGGTCATCAGAAACTTGGGTGGCGCCCCTACCTGCCCCACCCCCACCTTACCCCTGCACCCCAGCGGGCTCAGCGTCCCCACCTGCCAAACCACTGAGGGCTGCTGGCTATGGGTCTATTGAACACTCTGTTTATTGTGCAAGCAGTGTGTGCTTATTGCAGAAAAATAAGAAAATAGGCAAAACAACAAAGTAACTATGGTTAAGCAGTATCGAATGTATTCCACCTCCCAGAGAGAACAAGTAACAGTTTTCACATCATCAGCCCCTGCCTCTAGGAAGCACATCGGCTGGGAGGTCTGTGATGCAGCCAGGCTCTCTGGGTCCCGTCCCTGAAATAATAGAAAATACATACAGCAGTCTCTGTCCCCATACCTGACACAGAACTCCCGAAACCCTTGGACTTTTCCAAGCGACAAGAGCACTGGGAGCATCTCTTGTTCTAACTTACAGTCTTTGATCCCAATCCCAGAATAGAGTTCCTAAATCTCTTGGAATTTCCTGGATGAAGGGAGTGTCTTTCGTTCTAATGAGGCAACTCTGGGTGGGCTCCAGGATGGTTTCAGGAGGGGCGGTGGTCACCAGAAAGATCAAGCCATGATTAGGAGCTTAGAGCATTCCGCCTCACCCCCATCCTCCCGGGAAGGGAGAGGGGCTGGAGATTTGCTTGATGATGGATGTTGCCTCCCTGTGAAGAAGCCTCTATAAAATCCCTACGGTACAGGGTTTGAAGAGCTTTCCACGGTGCTCTCCAGCTCCGTGGGGCCAGAATCGACTGGGTCAGTACCCTTCTGGACCCTGCCCTGTGTGTCTCTTCATCATCTGTGACAAGTAATCTAGCAGGGAAACTGTTTGCCTGAGTCCTGTGAGCCAGGCTAATACATGATCAGAGGGGAACCCCAATTTACAGCCAGCCAATTAGAAGCACAGAAACACCTGGACTTGAGGCTGGCATCTGGAGTGGGGCGGTGGCTGAGCCCTTAACCTATAGGAACTGTAGGACAGTTTCTCCATCTGAGAATGGTCCAGGGTAGCTGTCAGAAGTCGCGTGAGCATCAAGGAGACGCAGGAGCGTTCTTCCAGGACAAGATTCCAACACTGCTGTGCAACGGCGGGCAAGTTACTTGAGCTCTCTGTGTCTCTATCTCCTCCCCGGCAACAGGGGAGGGAGCATGGAGGTCATCCAGTGATGGGAATGTCCCAGGCATCGATGAGCTGACACGTGTAAAGAGCTTAGGACAGCGCCCGGCAGAGAGCGCTGATCTCATTACATGTGTGCGCACGTGCCTAAAAAACGTTTTATTATTAAAATCTCAAACACGTGCACCAGTGGAGAGATGATATGCTGCACTGCCTGCCCATCACTAGCATCTAAGTTATCGATTCATGGCCCGTCTTGTTTCTTCCGTGTCCCACCCTTTCCTCTACTCAGCACCATTAGAAGCAAATCCCAGACATCATATGACTTCACCAGGAAACAGTTTGTTGTGCATTTCTGAAAGAAAGGACTGCCTCTGCCTCTCTCTCCTTAACGTAACCTACGATCAGTCTTGACCGCAATTCCCGTAGCAGTCACAGCAGCTACCGGTCAGCGCGCACACGTCTCCAGCTGCCCCGTGCATCCCACTTTCTGCAGCTGGTTGTTTGAACTGGGATCCAAACGAGGCCATGGTGCTGTGACCGATCGCTCTGTTCCTTGTATGTGTCAGGGGCACTGAGTCCACACATCCCCCGATGCAGGAACGCACCTGATCATTCCCTGTTACGAATCAGGACACAGGCCGGTTATTGCCCAGAGAACGGGTGATGGAGCCCAGCAGCACTCTGAAAAGGGTGGGGGAGGAAGGGCATCTGCAGGATGTGAGGACAGGCCCTTCCCCACTCCCCACCAGAGGGGCTGCGGGGTCAGCGCCCAGCCACCTTCACACCCTCAATCCTCACCTCAGGTGAGCCCTCAGGGGTCTGGGGTCTGACACAAGTGGTCACACCTGTCGGTTTCTAGGACAGCAGATTGCCAGTTCTCCCCAGGCCCGGGGACAGTCTCCCTCCTCCACGATGGGGGAGCCCTGGCTCAGGCTCAGTGTCTGCACATGGGGGGAACTCCTCGCTCCCTTGCTGGAGCTGCAGACACCCCCATGCCGAGGGGCTGGCCCGATTCTGTCCTCCTCCCTTGGTTTCCACGGGGTCCCAAGGACCAGTCTGTAGCCCCACTCCTGAGCTCCTCAGGACTCGGCAATCCAGCCTTTCTGAGGCTGGAGGGGGTCCTCCCTTCTCCTCTCTGACAGCCAGATCCAACCCGCCGACGGGTCTTGCCAGCTCTACTCACACACCTCGCCCTGGTCTAGCACCTTCCAGCTGGCCTCCCACAGGGCTCTCCTGGCTTTCACCCTTGCCCTGAGCTGCTCTCTGGACAGCAGCGAGGGCTTGTGGAAGCTGAGTGGGGTCACATCCTGCCCCCGCTCAAAGCCTCTCCTCTGACTCTGGGTAAAAGTTAAAGACCTTCCTGTGGCCAGAGGGGCCTCACTTTCTGACCGTCCCCTGCTCACTCTGTGCCGGCCACACAGGTCCTTGCTCTTCCTGGCAGGTGCCCCCTGCGAGACCCCTTACCCGGACCTCGGAGGGGTCACTGCTCAGATGTCCTCCACTCACTGAGCCATTGTGGGCCTCGGATTCCAGCTCCCTCTCCAACCCCGGCCACACACACACACACACACACACACACACAGCCTCCCTCCTCCTCTCTCACCATTGTTCCTGCTACCTGTTGCTGTGTAACGAGCAGCCCCGGAGCTGAGTGGCTTATAGCAGCAGTGAGAATTCTCCACGTGGCATCGGCTAGAGTCCCGTGTGCAATGGTGGCCAGCGGCAAGCAGGAGGCACACTCCAACCTCCGTTCCCCCATCCTCGAGACACTCCGGGGCCAGCCCAAGCTTCCCTCCATGGCAGCTGCAAGCCGTCTTCAGACGAAACCCAGAGGTCCCACAGTGTCACTCCTGCTGCATTCTGTTGGTCAGAGCAAGTCCCAGGGCCAGCCCAGAATCAGAGGGGGCTAGACCCCGCGTCCTGCCAGGGAGAGCATCAAGGTCATGCTGGAAAAGGGTGTGCAGCTGGGAGGGCTCCATGCAGCCATGCTGCCGATACCCACCGTGCCATCTGGCATCTGGCACAGTACGTGTTGTCACTTCATCGCTGTCCCTATTGCTCCCACTAAAATGCAACGAAGGCAGAGATCTCCGTGTGTCTCGCATGCCGCGCCCACCGTGCTCAGACCAGAGCGTGGCACACAGCATGATTTTGCAGAAACGATGCCTCGGAGGTCAATCGGCCAGTGCTCAGTCATAGCTGTGCCTCTGTGCCCTTGGAAAGAGCACTGCAGCTCCAAGCCTCAGTTTCTCCATCTATAAGATGGAACATGACAGTAGGACCAATTCCACACCACCGAGGACAGAAATACCAACGTAACAAGGAAGTAACAGAGTCCTTGACCTCTACCGAGCCTTTGGTAAATGACAGCAGTGTACTTGATGAGGACCCAGGGCCGGCCGCGGCACCCAGACCCCATCCCTTTCCAACTGCACGGGGCCCTGACCTGGATGCCCCCCTGAGCTGCAGCCCCACTGCCTGTCTTCCTCTGGGAAAGGACGGACTCCGACCTTGACCTGCCCCACAACCTGGGGCAGCCTGCTGCCTCCTTGTCTGACTTCTCAAGACCCTTTCCCCTGTGGGCCGCCATCCAAGGCAACCTTGGCCATTTGGCCAAACTTACCAGCCCAGGGCTGTCCCTGGAGTCAGTAAGCTAGAACTCCCCGTCATATCTGTGTTTTATTTCAATGATAACAGTAGCAAATGGGAAAATACCTAAAGAACATGGGTTCTGTTAACCTTAACAATAAAAACTACCAGTTATTTTACCAGGAACAGATGGGTTTATTCAGGGATAAAAGAGAATTGCAATCCCGGACAAACAAGCTGGGCAAAACCCTAGGCAAGTCTGGGGAATGAAGGAGAAAAGGGGTGAATTGGGAGGGGCTGTTATGAACTCAAAGTGCGTTGGAGGAAGCTGGAGAGAGAAGTGTGGCGGCTTCTCGGTGGCGGAGCTGTGGCCCTGGGGACGGGGGAAGCGTCTCTCCCTCCTGCAGGGGTCACAGCCTTGGGCAAGGTCCCGTCCAGGTAAGGGCGAGGTGGGCTCTTCCCGTGGGGTGAGTGATGGACCCAGTGGGAGGGTTGGGAGCGCCCCCTGCCGGAGCTTCCAAACCCATTACTGATGTGCAGTCGTGTTCATTCAAGAACGTCGTGAGGTTATATTCTGTCGTGATACAAATGCAATAAACTGTGGTGGGAAGAGCAGACAATTTTGTCACTTTGGGATGGAGTTTGGGTCAGCAAACATCCCTCTGCTCATTAACCGCCTTCAATGGACCCCTTAGCTCCCCACTACCAGCAACCACACTGAGCCAGGGCTGGTTGGCAAAATGAACCCAAAAACTCCAGTAATGACATGCCTCTACTCCATCGTTCTTGGGCCAAATGCCCGTGGTGAGGGGAGTCAGGGGCTGTCCTCCACCCTCTGGCCCCGAACGCCCACTCCAGATCCTGACCCCGGGGCCTCTTTCTTATACAGAACCCGTTTGTATAGACACCCAGGGTGCTGGATTTAGGAAGTGGGCTTTGAGACGTCATTAGGTCATAAAGGTAGAGGCCTCCCGGGTGCGATCAGGGCCCTGTGAAAGAGGTGCCATGTCTCACCCCTTCCGCCGTGTGGGGACACAGCCAAGACGTGTGTAACTCTCCCCAAAACGGAAACTTCAGTTCCAGCGTCCTGAACTGTGAGAAGTAAATCTCTGGGGTTTATAAGCCGCCAGTGCCAGTATTCATCACAGCTGCCCCAATGGGCCAAGACAGCATCCAACCAGCCACCCACCTCCTTCTCAAAAGGCAGTGTGGTTTCTCAATAGTAAAGCACGTCTGCGTTATATAACCTTCCAGGCCCTTGGCAAGCCGCAGCCCCTAACTCCAGCACGTCTATTCCTGTCACAAACAAAACCCTGTGGCTACGACAGATCTTTGCAGATCAGGGAAGGCTGGCCACAGAGCCCATCAGCAGAGTCGAGAGCTGAGCCCAGGTCCGAGCTGCACACTCAGAGTGGCAGGGTGAACGGTGGTGCCCCCAGTTCATGTCCACCTGGAACCTCAGAATGTGACCTTATCTGGAATAAGGGTCTTTGCAGATGTCATTAAGATAAGAAATTTCAAGGGGCGCCTGGGTGGCTCGGTCAGTTAGGCGTCTGCCTTTGGCTCAGGTCGTGGTCCCGGGGTCCTGGGATCGAGTCCCGCATCAGGCTCCCTGCTTAGTGGGGAGTCTGCTTCTCCCTCTCCCTCTGCTGCTCCCCTTGCTCGTGCTCTCTCGCTCATTCTTTCCTTTTCTCTCTCAAATAAATAAAATCTTAAAAAAAAATATAAGAAATTTTAAGATGAGGTCATCCTGGATTAGGGTGGCCTGTAAACCCAATGACTGGGGCCTTCATAAAGAGGAAGGCACGGGGCGAGGCAGCCTTAGGGGTAATGCAGCCACCAGCCTCGGCCTGCCAGGAGCCCCTGGAAGCTAGAAGAGGCAGGAAGGGTCCCCTCTGGAGCCTCCAAAGGAAGCACGGCCCTGCTCACTCCTTGATCTTAGAACTCTGGCCTTCAGAACTGGAAAGAATAAATTCCTATCATGTTAAGCCACTCGGTTTGTTCTGGATCTGAAAATACCAGGTGCTAAGGGCTGAATGATGTCTCCGCCCAACCCTCAAATTCATACGTTGCAACTTTAACCCCCACTATGGCACCGTTTGGAGACAGGGCTTTTAGGAAGTTACATGGTTAAATGGGGTCGTAAGGGTAGAGTCCTGATTCAATGAGATCAGTGGCGAGTGGCGAGACAGAGCGCTCTCTCTTGCGGTCTCTCTCCACAGATCACCAACAGGCCCTGTGAGCCCGGAGAGAAGGCCTCGGAATGAAGTCTACCTGCCTGCATCTTGACGCTGAGCTTCTGGCCTCCAGACTGAGAGAAGTGTCTGTCATTCAAGCTTCCGGTGTGGTATTTTGTGACGGCCTGAGCTGACTGACGCAGCAGGTACCCCACACCCACAGTGGTGTGGAGGAAAGCTCAGGAAGGCCCCAGGCCAGCGGCCAGAGCCACAGGGCCAGCAGCATCAGCAGTCTGACCACGTGCCCTCCGGAATGCTGCCGGCAAGCAGCCCGAAAACACAGGAACCCAAAACCGGGGTGGGCCCCAGAGCCGGGGCAGAGTCCTGGCCCCACCGGCTAAGGGCAGGTGCAAATAGCACCAAAGGAACTTTGGAGAAGGTGGTCCACAGGGAGGTTTTGTGAAGGTCATGAGGACTGAAAGATCACCCCCAAGGACCTCTCTGAGCTGGAAATGGAAACAGGAAATAGCTAGATGGGATTCATCTTGGAAAAATGCAAACTCCCATATCTGGGCAAAACTAATGCACACCACAGTGGGAGACGGCCACAGCGCAGAGCAGGGGGGAGGACTGCAGTCCCCAGGGTGGCCGCGAGGGCCCAGGCGAGAGGCCATCGGTGTAGCCTCTCTGACTCTTGAGGGGTGATCTCAGCACGGGGAGAGTCCCCGAGGCTGGGGACTGACGTGTCGGGGAACCCCAATTTCCCAGTTTAGTGGGAAATAGAGGGCTAAGGCTTCTACTTCCCAGTGGGCCAGACGGTGACCTAATGGTCCAGGGAGTGGCAGGGAGAGCACCCCACCCAGCAGTGCTGTGGCTTTGCCCACTGGTGCCCAGGCCTCCACTCAGTGGGCACGGGGGTCCTCGTCCCCCTCACAGAACCTCCCCCGGCCTGTGGAAAGCCCTGTGTTCCTCAGTTTTGCAAGTTGCCGGGCATTTTGAAGCACGCAGATGTGATGGGTCATTAGAAGTTGCCTCTGCCTCTGGGATAGTACCCAGCTGCCCTGGCGGGAAACAGAGACCATTAAGAGGGAAGCAAAGGGTTTCAGGGGAGAGATGGCCGCCCCCCTGAGGAGAGGCAGGACCGACAGGTGGGGAACGAGGCTCTGATCCCTTCTATAGGCCCTGGGAGTGCCTCCTTCCCTACTGGCCAGAGAAACAGGCACAGGGAAAGGAGAAAGAGGCCAAGGCCCAGGCCTCCTGGCTGGGGAGCCTGCGTCCTGTGTCCCAGGAGGGCAGGGAGGTGTTGGAGGTAGAAGAGGCCTGGCTGAGGAACCAGCCTCCCTCAGCCCTGTGCCCACCGGCTGTGACAGGAGGCGTCCAGGGAGAGAAGAGCAAGGAGAGGGGTGAGAACAGGGCTACACCTGGCCTCTCGCACCTGCTCACCTGAGCATGGGCTAAACCAGCTGCAGCAGGAGGAATCCACCACGTAGAGCCAGAAAATGAGAGGAACACTCCACCCTGTCAAGATGTCGGCTTTCCCAAACTGATCTAGACAATCAAAGCAACGCCAGTGTTGGAAAAGGAATGGCTGAGTGTGGTTTTTGTTTTCATTTTGTTGGCTATGGTTGCCAAACCGGCTTCCAAAAAGTCCTTCCTACAAATTGCCAACTCCCTCACACCTGACAGGTGCACAGATCAGGCAATCTGGTTCAAGTTTAGAGTAGGGTTCATCTGTGAAATTCCTACCGGTGTTCATGCCAAATTTTCCATTATATCATTGTCTTTTTCTTATTTATCTGTGGACAGTTTCACAATTACAGGAATTAATCTATTTCAAAAATACATCACACACACTTTCCCCCCAGTCTGCCTTTTAATTTTAATTCTTATCACATTTTCAATTTGAATATGGTCGTTTACTATTCATTTTCTTCCCCTTCTCCAGGTTTATTGTGATAGACATTTGTCGACTTCCCAGGACCTTTCCTGTTTGCTTTTTAGATTTGGAAGTTTTATGCATCTGGATTTCATTTTGGTGTTAAGGAGTGACACAGAAAGCCAACTTCTGTTTTTCCAAATGGCCAGCCAGTGGTACGTACCAACGTCTAGGGATGGAGACACCTTCCCGGGTTTGCAGCCCCTCAACCAGCACGTTCCAACCTCCCGCTTCCGCCCCGCCACGGCGCCAGTGCCCCCACCCCCGCTCCTCCCCCGCGCCGCCGGCCGCCCCCCCCCTCCGCACCGGGCTCCCCTCCTCCCCTCCGCGCTCCCTACCCCGCCTCCGCCCGCAGGGCCCCGGTACCGGGCTCCCCCGCCGGGCCCCCCGCCCACGCGCGTCTCGCCCCCGCCGCGCTCTCCACCCTGCCCCGCACCCCCGCATCCTGGCCCCGCTCTCCCCGCCCCCACCCCACACGCTCCCGCGCCCCCAGCCTCTAGGGCCCCCGCTCCGGGCTCGCCTGCCGGGACCCTCTACCCCCGCGCGTCCCGCCCCCGCTCCGCCACGATGGCCCCAGGTTCCGCACCGGACTCTCACTCCGGGCCCCCGCCCCGCCCCTCATCCCGCGCTCCCTAGCCCCGCCATCACTCCGCCCACCCCCATCACTCCGCCCCGCCCCCATCACTCCGCCCCGCCCCATCACTCCGCCCCTCCCCCGCGTTACCCCGCCCCGCCCCCCAGACCCGCGCTCCCCGGCCCCGCCTCCGCGCTCGCCCCCGCGCTCCCCGGCCACCCCGCTCACGCCTCGCCGGCGCGCTCACTGGCCCCACCCCCGCCCCGCCCCCTTCTCCCCGGCCCCGCCTCCCACGCCGGCGCTGTTCCAGTTCGCTCTGCGAGTTATTTACGTAAAAGGCGTGGCCTCTGGTGCTATTTGCATGGAGACGGGGCCTTCGGCGCGAAAGCAATCCCTTAAGAGCCCCGGACCGCTCCGAGCGGCCTAATTTGCATGGGGCAGGGCCTGCTCTCAAGAACAGCCAGGTGCCGCTTCCCCTTCCAGCCGGCCTCCGCTTCCTTTCTTCCGATTTCCGCGCGCGTTTTTCCGGCGCTGACCCGCGGCCAGGGCCAGGATGATCCCGAAGCGGCGCCGAGCGCGTGTCGGGTCCCCCGGCCGCCCTGCCTCCTCCACCCCACCGCGCTTCCCCGGCGTCGCCATCTACCTGGCCGAGCCGCGCATGGGCCGCAGCCGCCGGGCCTTCCTCACGCGCCTGGCGGTCTCCAAGGGCTTCAGGGTCCTGGACGCCTACAGGTGCGCGGTCGTGGAGACGCTTGCGGCCGGGGGTGGGGCTCTTGCCCGCCGTGCCTTGCGGGGGGGGGGCACCCGTCTGGGGCTCCTGCCCGGGGCGCCTTGCCGGGGGGGTGGGGGGCACCTGTCCCGGGGCCCCGGCCCGGGGCGTCTTGAGGGGGTCACCTGCCCGGGGGCTTCTGCCCGGGGCGCCTTCATGGTGGGGGGGACGCCTGCACGAGGGGCGCGGGGCGCGTGCTGCGCCCACAGTGGACCGAGGGACGCCTGTGTGGGTATCGCCATGCCATCATGCCCCGATGACACTGGTGCGTAGTGTGAGGGCCTAAGCACAAAATGCCTGTGCTCAGAACTTTGCAAGTGACCAGCCACTTTCACAAGCGGTGTTTCTTTTCAGCTGAGGATATTAAGATCTAAAACGACTCACCTGGCAGCTGATCCCCCAGGGTGGAGGGGCACCTGATGTTTCGGATTCCGAGTTAATCCTGGCACTGCATGCTAATGTGGCTTTTCTCTCAGTGTCCTCTTCTATAAAAGGGTGCTGGCAGTTAGGGCCAGGAGTGTTCTGTAGGACAGGAAAAGAATATATGCCACAGCCTCTGTAAAGAGCCATATGGTCGTGTGGGATAGTTAAGGGTATCACTGGCTGACCGGCTTCTGCCCTCGGTGAGTTCCTCTTGCCCTCTTAGCCAAACTGACCTCTCCCCTCGGGGCTAAGACAGTGACTTGAGTGAGGCTCCAAGATCAGCAAAAATTATGGGCTACAGAGACACCGCTGAGATTAAGGAAATGGGTTTCCATAGGTTTGAAGTTGGGAGAGCAAACAAATCAGGGGCCAGTCCCCCAGCAGCTTTTTTGGTTTTTGTTTTTTTAAGGGATTTAACCATTCCCAGTGGTTAGACCCGTTCAGAGAGGAGTTTAGTGTACTGGGTGCTGCCCTTTTGCTTATGAGTTTGTTTAATCTGTGTAACAATGCTACACACTAGGTACATTATTATCTGCTTTAGAGAGGAGGAAATCAGGGCACAGAGAAGTAAGTGAGATGCCCAAGGCCACACAGCAAGTACGTGGCAGAGCTGGGGTTCAAAACCAAGCAGTCTAGGTGCAGCACTTAGATGAAGAGCCTCTGGTCCTGCCCCCTAAGGACCTCCTTTCTCAGGGTCCAGGAGAGAGGAAGACAAACGGAAGACAGACGAGTTGACAGAAACTTGGGCTGGGCTGCAGCTCTGTGGGTGCTGGGGTGGCAGGCATGTGCATCTGCGAGAAGGGCTTTCTGAGGACGTGGCATTTAAAGAACGAATGGGTGCTCACCAGGCAGAGGGGATAGTAAGCAAAGGCCTGGACGCACCGAGCGAGGCAGGAAGGACCTCTGGGCATCAGCTCTGTCCCCTCTCTCTGCCCAGCTCCGAGGTGACGCATGTGGTGATGGAACAGACCTCAGCGGAGGAGGCCAGCTGCTGGCAGGAGCGCAGGACGGTGGCGGCCTCTCTCCGAGGATGCCCCCACCCGGAGCTGCTGGACATAAGCTGGTTCACGGAAAGCATGGCAGCTGGGCAGCCCGTGCCCGTGGAGCGCCGGCACCGCCTGGAGGTGACCTGGGTGGCCGGGCGTAGGGCCTGCGGAGAATGCCCCGGGGCAGGCTATAGCTCGGGGGCGGGGAGAGGCGCAGGTGGCTGGTCAGCAGCACCGCCCTGCCTACAGATGAAGTGAGCAGTGGGACTCAGCGCAGACCACCAGGGGCCCTGGGAGGCCAGGCCAGCCTGGCTTCTCCTTTCATCGTTCATATGAGCTCCTGGGGTCACCTTATTTTTAGCATCCTCAGGCCTTTCTTGTTTAAGTAGTGGGATGGTAACTCCCGGTGAGGTGACCCGAGGACCAGCAGGTGGGTCTGTGCCTCTGTCCCCGGGGATGCAGGTGTGGACTCAGAGTCAGGCTTCCCATGGTCCATTCCTGGCTCTGCCTGCGGGCCACGAGCCGGTGTTCCTGTCAGCGAGGTGGGGATGACATGCACTGCTAGCCCACTTGATTAAGAGGGTTTCGGGTGGTGGAGCGCATGCGTCATATGTGGCGACAGGAATGGTCCTCCGTGAGAGTCCGCAGGTGCAATGCCTCCTGCTGCTCTGAGCGAGGAGCCCCTCCTCGGCCTGCTCTGCCCCTCCTATCCTTGTCAGGGGCAGGGCTCTGGGGGCTGCCTGGCCCTGCCAGCCCTCAGCCTCCAAGTGGCCTCTCTATTGCCCCTCACAGGTGGCTGTGCCCGGGAAAGGGCTGCCCAGCCCAGTGAGGATGCCACCCTATGCCTGCCAGCGCCCCACACCCCTCACACACCACAACACCAGCCTCTCGGTGAGCCTTGGGTTCCCAGCCTCCCTGGCGTGGGGCCGGGCCTGTTCCCGGGAGCCCTGCCACGCTGCCCTGTCCCAGCCTGGGGACAGGTGGGTGGGAGCTGGGGCGGGGAGAGTCAGGCCCTTCCGAGCCGGGTCACGGAAGGGCCTCTCCTTGCAGGAGGCTCTGGAGGTGCTGGCGGAGGCTGCAGCCTTTGAGGGCAGCGAGGGCCGCTTCCTCTCCTTCTGCAGAGCCGCCGCGGTGCTCAAGGCCCTTCCGAGCCGGGTCACGGCCCTGAGCCAGCTGCAGGGGTTGCCCCACTTCGGAGAACACTCCTGCAGGGTCGTCCAGGTTGGTGCTCCGCACGCTTGGCAGGGTGGAACCGTGAGTGCAGGCAAGTGGGTGAGGCAGCCTGGGGATCGTGAGCGCGGGGGGTCGGGGCCGAGTGCAGCTGTGGAGGCCGGCTTCCGGGCCTGGGCAAGCGACCATCTGTGTAGATTCCTCGTCTGTAAGTGGGGGCCATACCGTGTGGCTGGGAGGGACCGGGCAGGACGGGTAGCTGGCATTGTTGGCATCAGCCCTGCTGTTTGGGATGGTGGAAGGGAACCCCTGACTTGAAGCAGCTCTTTTTAAAACACAAAGAATTTAAGGACCCAAAATGTTCGGTCCTTCACGTGTCCTGTTAAGTTGTACCATCTAAGGGGTACACTTGCCGCTGGGAGAATATGTGGGGACCAAACATACTTTTGAACTCAAGCTTTTAAGTGAAGTCCCATTGCATACGTCACCCATGTCTGGAAAAACCATGGTTTACATATCTTGGGACTTGTCATTCATCGGAGAGGTCCCCTGTGTTCCCTGGGCCAAGGGCCATGAGGCCAGAAACGCTGGTGCCCCCCGGGCGTGCTCTCTATTTCCAAGTGCCCCGGGTCCTGATAGGACGAAGCTGCCCTGCTGAGTGTTGGGGTTCCGCCTGGTCCTTGGGCCCCAGCTCTTGTCTCCAGTCAGGCTGAGACTTTTGCTTGGTCCCCCAGGAGCTGTTGGAACACGGGGTGTGTGAGGAGGTGGAGAGGGTCCGGCTGTCAGAGCGGTACCAGACCATGAAGGTACGTGCAGGGCGGACCCAGCAGGGGCTCGGAGCCCTCCCCCGGATGACAGCACGGTTCCAGCCACGGACGGGAGGCGAGCCGGGGCACCCAGGGGTCAGAGAAGGTCTCACTGAGGAGGTGGCAGCTAGCTGACACCCGATATGCGTGAGGCAGCCCAACAGAGCGGGGCGAGGAGAAGCTTGTGTTTAGCACAGAGGCGTTTGTCGATCGCTCAGCACCATCTGTTCTTATTGGGCTGTCAGTGGAATATTCTCCAGTATGTTTTATCTGCCGGCATCTTAAACAGAGTGTGCTGGATAAAATGTGACTTCCTCCCGGAGCTGAGTCTATTGGGCTGCTCCTTGCACTCTCTCCCCCTATGATCTCGCGTCCTGCTTGTCGCCCTGCCTGCGTACCTTCCCCTGTTCTTACCGCTTCCGACCTGACGTGCCAGAGCTCGCCTGGCCGCTTCCATCTCGCTGCTCTGACCCCTGTCCCATCAGCTACCTGTTGGGGGTGGGGGGCTTCCCTGGCAGGGTGGGTCATCGGTGCTCTGGGAGGTGGTGCAGAATGTGGTGAGGACCAACGGGGGCCTTCAGAGAGAGAGAGGAGCCACGTGTGAAGGACGGAGGGTCCCAGGTAGACGCCCAGGCCAGCAGAGAGGTGGGTCAGCAATTAGGTTAACAATTGGGTTCTGAGCATTTCTTCTCTCCGGACCCAGGCTCTTGGTTCAGGGGATCGAGGGAAGGCCAGCCGGCATAGCCCAAGATGGGCAGAGCTGTAGCTGGAGGAAGCAGGGCTCAGGGACCCAAGTGCCACCAGGGTCCTCCTCCTTTCCGCAAGCTGGCCCCCTCTGCCGGCCACCTGGTCACCTTCCGTGGGTTAGGCTTCCACCACCACACAGCCCTGACCTGCTTTGCTTCCAGAAATTCCTGGGGAGGAGATTGGCTAGAGCAGGTGCCTGCCTCTGACCAGTAAGCTGGGGTCAGGGAGGAAAGAGTGACTTGCTGGGGCTGGGGTCCGCCACACCCCTCCGCCCCATGTGGGAGATCCGAGTGGGGCCGGCCGCCCCCGACGAGAGGTTGGCTCCCACGCTGTAGTTCGTGTGGCCGGGCGGTGACTCCAGCTCCTGCTAAAACAACTGTCTGGTTTGCTAAGGAGGAGAACCCCAGTGCGAAGCCCTGGCTGCTGTTAGGTGGGAGCGGCGTGGTTCCCAGTGGACGGGAGGCTGTGGGGGTGACTCGTGTGTGGTGCCAGAGTCACAGGCTGAGCTGCACGGGCTCTGGGGAGAGACTTTTCCAGCACAGGGGGCCGAGGCCCTCAGAGGGAGGTCCGCTGGGGTCTGCCTGGGCTGTCCCCCTGCACAGGCCAGCCTTGGGGTTTGAATCCTCCTGTACGTGCACCGTGTGGCCTCGGGCAGGCTGCTTGAACCAGACAGCCGTGAGTGGCCACGGGGGCGGCCTGGGATGGTACCGCCCTCGCCGACGGCTGTGGCCATCTGTGTCTTCTGTCAGGACCTTGCTCCTGACCACACTGTGCTCGTCCCCCAAACAGCTTTTCACCGGGATCTTCGGGGTTGGGGTAAAGACTGCTGACCGGTGGTACCAGGATGGGCTGCGGACCCTGGACAGCCTCCAAGGGCAGGCCCAGAGGTTGACCCAGCAGCAGAGAGCAGGTGAGGCTCTGAGAAGGACGGGGCCCGGGCCCCCCACACCGCGGAGCCCGCAGCAGTGACACACGGCATGTGCCGGGGGGCTGCCTCGACGGCAGGGATGGGGTCAGTGCACGGAGGTCTCGGGGGCAGGCAGGCCCCTCTATTTGGTGGAGTGGAGTCTGGAGCCACTGCAGCCCTTTTGCAGTGAACAGTGGTGGTCACGGTGGCTGCTGTGACGTTCACACCTCCCGGCTGGACCAGGAAGGGGAGGCTGTGTCTCAGCGGCCCTGTGCACAGCTTGCCGGCATGGGGCTGGGGTCCTGGTGCTCTGGCGGATGGCATGGGGACCTGCATGGCGGGAGAGGCTCAGGATAGGGCCTGCTGAGGGCAGGGGGCCCTGTGCAGTGGAACGAACATGACCTTGAGAGCGTGTCAGGCCTGAGTTTGAGTCCTGTCTCGGCCACGTAGTAGGTAGGTGAGCACGGCCCTGAGACTTAACTTCCCTGGGCTTCCCTTACGTTCTCTGGGAAGCACGGGGTTCTATGAGCTTCTCCGTGGGAGGCCAGCGGGTAGCAGGTGTTAGACTGTCCTCCCTGGGGGGCTGGGGTTAGGGCCTGCAGCCCTAATGAACCTTTGAAGGTCTTCCCCGGGCGGGGGGGAGGGGAGGGGAGGTCATGTGGGGTCGGAGGGCGGTGAGATCCATGGAGTCACGTGTCCGATGGAACAAGAGATGATATACGCGCTGGGGCCCCTCAGCCACCTGTCCCCATGACGTGGTCTAGAACCGCCTACTGAGAGCCGGGCCGCCAAGCGCCATCGCTGCCCCTCTGAAACCTCTCCTGACCGTGCGGAAGGCAGCGGTCCCCCCACAGGGGCGGAGGTGGGCCGGGGCTCCGGTGAAGGGGTTCCTGAGCGGCAGAGGCACCTCCGTCACGGTTTACCACCCTCTGGCCCATTCTATGGAGGAGAAAACTGAGGCCTTCAAAGGGGCGATCTGCCTCGTGACTGCATCCACACCAGCATCCTGATGGGACGGACAGTAGTTCTGCCAGATGTTGCCGCTGGGGGACTGGGCAGGGAGCACGGGGGGCTTCTGCCCTTTCGTGAAGCTGCCCGGGGGTCTGCGGTTTCCTCTACTTCAAAGGGAGGAGGGGACGATGGAGAAAGCGAGCGGGCGCGGCTGGGACAGTCAGGAGACCCTGCTTCCTCAGGACTGCAGCACTACCATGACCTGAGCGCCCCTGTCCAGCGGCCGGAGGCGGAGACCCTGCAGCGGGTGGTGGCGGCCAATGCAGCGCGTGTCCTGCCTGGGGCCACCGTGACGCTGGCGGGCGGCTTCCGGAGGTGAGGGGTCTGTCAGCCCTCCAGGGAAGGCACCCGAGCTGGGCCCCGGAGCTGGGCTGTCCCTCGCGGGCAGGACCTGGGCGCGCACAGCAGCCACACCCCCGTGTGGCCCACCGAGTCAGACGGCGCCCCCTCAGGGGGAAGTTGCAGGGCCACGACGTGGACCTGCTCATCAGCCACCCCCAGGAGGGCCAGGAGGCAAGGCTGCTGCCCAGCATGATGCGCCGCCTGGAGAAGCAGGTGAGGGCTCCTGCTGCCTGAGCCAGACCATTGCCAGGAGGACCGCCGGGACCCTGGCCCCTGTCCCGCGGTGGCCTGCCATGCCTGGTCTGCCCGCAGGGCCTTGTCCTGTACCACCAGCACCACCTCGGCCGCCCTGAAGACGCCGCCCACCGGACCCGACAGAGCTGCACCATGGATGACTTTGAGAGGAGTTTCTGCATTTTCCTCCTGCCACAACCCCCAGGCGCTGAGGTGGGGGGCGCCCAGAGCCCCGGCCCCACCGGGAGGGCCGTGCGGGTGGACCTGGTGGCTGTCCCCATCAGCCAGCTCCCCTTCGCCCTGCTTGGCTGGACTGGCTCTAAGGTAGGCACGTGCTGCAGGGGGCAGGGCCTGGGGCTGGGGTGGGGGTAAGCGGCCCTGCCACAACCCCGCTCTCCCCAGCATTTCCAGCGGGAGCTGCGCCACTTCAGCCGGAAGGAGAGAGGGCTGTGGCTGAACAGCCATGGGCTGTTTGACCCCGAGCAGGTGTGTGGCTGGGTGGCTGGGGGGGTGGGAAGGCCTGGGGAGGGACCTGCTGGGCTCCTGCTGCCCTTCCCGACCCCTCCCCACGCCTTTCTGGAGGAAGCCAGCACTATGGGGGGGGGCAGTTCCCAGGTCATAACACCCCCCC
>NW_024425563.1:93905816-93906863 GCF_017311325.1 Ursus maritimus | reverse complement strand
TTACCACCCTCTGGCCCATTCTATGGAGGAGAAAACTGAGGCCTTCAAAGGGGCGATCTGCCTCGTGACTGCATCCACACCAGCATCCTGATGGGACGGACAGTAGTTCTGCCAGATGTTGCCGCTGGGGGACTGGGCAGGGAGCACGGGGGGCTTCTGCCCTTTCGTGAAGCTGCCCGGGGGTCTGCGGTTTCCTCTACTTCAAAGGGAGGAGGGGACGATGGAGAAAGCGAGCGGGCGCGGCTGGGACAGTCAGGAGACCCTGCTTCCTCAGGACTGCAGCACTACCATGACCTGAGCGCCCCTGTCCAGCGGCCGGAGGCGGAGACCCTGCAGCGGGTGGTGGCGGCCAATGCAGCGCGTGTCCTGCCTGGGGCCACCGTGACGCTGGCGGGCGGCTTCCGGAGGTGAGGGGTCTGTCAGCCCTCCAGGGAAGGCACCCGAGCTGGGCCCCGGAGCTGGGCTGTCCCTCGCGGGCAGGACCTGGGCGCGCACAGCAGCCACACCCCCGTGTGGCCCACCGAGTCAGACGGCGCCCCCTCAGGGGGAAGTTGCAGGGCCACGACGTGGACCTGCTCATCAGCCACCCCCAGGAGGGCCAGGAGGCAAGGCTGCTGCCCAGCATGATGCGCCGCCTGGAGAAGCAGGTGAGGGCTCCTGCTGCCTGAGCCAGACCATTGCCAGGAGGACCGCCGGGACCCTGGCCCCTGTCCCGCGGTGGCCTGCCATGCCTGGTCTGCCCGCAGGGCCTTGTCCTGTACCACCAGCACCACCTCGGCCGCCCTGAAGACGCCGCCCACCGGACCCGACAGAGCTGCACCATGGATGACTTTGAGAGGAGTTTCTGCATTTTCCTCCTGCCACAACCCCCAGGCGCTGAGGTGGGGGGCGCCCAGAGCCCCGGCCCCACCGGGAGGGCCGTGCGGGTGGACCTGGTGGCTGTCCCCATCAGCCAGCTCCCCTTCGCCCTGCTTGGCTGGACTGGCTCTAAGGTAGGCACGTGCTGCAGGGGGCAGGGCCTGGGGCTGGGGTGGGGGTAAGCTCCCC
>NW_024425563.1:93869535-93905791 GCF_017311325.1 Ursus maritimus | reverse complement strand
TCTTCTTCTGCTTCTTCTTTTCTTGCGCGTGCAGTGAGTGCAGTGTGAAAACAGTGAGTTCTTCTTTTTTCTTTCTTTTCTTTTTTGCTTTTGCTTCTTTCTTTTTTCTTCTTCTTCTCGCCACACCCAGGGTCAGGAAGGTTCTCACTGAGGAGGTAGGCAGCTAGCTGACACCGATATGCGTGAGGCAGCCCAACAGAGCGGGGCGAGGAGAAGCTTGTGTTTAGCACAGGCGTTTGTCGATCGCTCAGCACCATCTGTTCTTATTGGGCTGTCAGTAAATATTCTCGCTATGTTTTATCTGCCGGCATCTTAAACAGAGCTTGTGCTGGATAAAATGTGACTTCTCCCGGAGCTGAGTCTGCCAGTCTCCTGCACTCTCTCCCCTATGATCTCGCGCCTGCTGTCAGCCCTGCCTGTGCATTCTCCCCTGTTCTTACCGCTTCGACCTGAGCGTGAAGCTCGCGCCATGCCGCCCATCTCTGCTCTGACTGTCCATAGCTACTGTGGGTGCTTTGCAGGGTGGGTCATGGTGCTCTGGGAGGTGGTGCAGAATGGGTGAGGACCAACGGGGCCCTTCGAGAGAGAGAGGAGCCCGTGTGAAGGACGGAGGGTCCCAGGTAGACGCCCAGGCCAGCAGAGAGGGTGGGTCAGCAATTAGGTTAACAATTGCTGGAGCATTTCTTCTCTCCCGGACCAGGCTCTTGGTTCAGGGGATCGAGGGAGGCAGCCCGGCATAGCCCAAGATGGGCAGAGCTGTAGCTGGAGGAAGCAGGGCTCAGGGACAAGTGCCACCAGGGTCCTCCTCCTTTCGCAAGCTGGCCCCCTCTGCCGGCCACCTGGTCACCTGTCCGTGGGTTAGGCTCCACCACCACACAGCCCTGACCTGCTTTGCTTCCAGAAATTCCTGGGGAGGAGATTGGCTAGAGCAGGTGCCTGCTCTTGACCAGTAGCTGGGGTCAGGGAGGAAAGAGTGACTTGCTGGGGCTGGGGTCCGCCACACCCTCCGCCCCATGTGGGAGATCAGTGGGGCGCCGCGCCCCCGACGAGAGGTTGGCTCCCACGCTGTAGTTCGTGGCCGGGCGGTGACTCCAGCTCCTGCTAAAACAACTGTCTGGTTTGCTAAGGAGGAGAACCCCAGTGCGAAGCCCTGGCGCTGTTAGTGGGAGCGGCGTGGTTCCCAGTGACGGGAGGCTGTGGGGGTGACTCGTGTGTGTGGTGCCAAGTCACAGGCCTGAGCTGACCGGGCTCTGGGGAGAGACTTTCCAGCACAGGGGCCGAGGCCCTCAGAGGAGTCGCTAGGGGTCTGCCTGGGCTGTCCCTGCACAGGCCAGCCTTGGGGTTTGAATCCTCCTGTACGTGCACCGTGTGGCCTCGGGCAGGCTGCTTGAACCAGAGCAGCCGTGGAGGTGGCTACACAGGCTGCCTGAGGTCGTACCGCTCGCCGACGGCTGTGGCCATCTGTGTCTTCTGTCAGGACCTTGCTCCTGACCACACTTCCTGCCCCCAAACAGCTTTTCACCACCGGGATCTTCGGGTTGGGGTAAAGACGCGGCCGGTGGTACCAGGATGGGCTGCGGACCTGACAGCTCCAAGGGCAGGCCAGAGGTTGACCCAGCAGCAGAGGCTAGGTGAGGCTCTGAGAAGGACGGGCCCGGGCCCCCACACCGCGGAGCCGCAGCAGCGAACACGGCATGTGCGCTGCGCTCGACGGCAGGGATGGGGTCAGTGCACGGAGGTCTCGGGGCAGGCAGGCCCTATTTGGTGAGTGGAGTCTGAGCCACCTCGCAGCCCTTTGCAGTGAACAGTGGTGGCCTCCACGGTGGCTGCTGTGACGCTCACACCTCCCGGCTGACCAGTAGGGAGGTGTGTCTCAGCGGCCCCAGTGCAACAGCTACGCATGGGCTGGGGTCCTGGTGCTCTGGCGATGGTGCATGGGGACCCGGTGGCCGGGCGGCAGGCTCAGGGATAGGCCTGCCAGGGCAGAGGGCCCTGTGCAGTGGCAGACAACATGACCTTGAGAGTAGACAGGCCTGAGTTTGGAGTCCTGTCTCGGCCACGTGGTAGGTAGGTGAGCACGGCCCTGAGACTTAACTTCCCTGGGCTTCACGTTCTCTGGAAGCACGGGGTTCTATGAGCTCCGTGCGGGAGGCCCAGCGGTAGCAGGTGTTAGACTGTCCTCCCTGGGCTGGGAGTTAGGCCTGCAGCCCTAATGAACCTTTGAAGGTCTCCCAGGGGCGGGGAGGGGAGGATATGTGGGGTCGGAGGGCGGTGAGATCCATGAAGTCACCGGTCCGATGGAACAGAGATGATATATGACGCTGGGGCCCTCAGCCACCTGTCCCCATGAGTGGTCTAGAACCGCCTACTAGAGCCGGGCCGCTCAGCGCCTACAGTCGCTCTGAAACCTCTCCTGACCGTGCGCGAAGGGCGGTCCCCCGAGGCGGAGGTGCGGCCCGGTGAAGGGTTCCTGAGCGGCAGAGGCACCTCCGTCACGGTTTACCACCCTCTGGCCCATTCTATGGAGGAGAAAACTGAGGCCTTCAAAGGGGCGATCTGCCTCGGACTGCATCCACACCAGCATCCTGAGTGGGACGGACAGTAGTTCTGCCAGATGTTGCCGCTGGGGGACTGGGCAGGGAGCACGGGGGCTTCTGCCCTTTCGTGAAGCTGCCCGGGGTCTGCGGTTTTCTACTTCAAAGGAGGAGGGGACGATGGAGAGCGCGGGCGCGGCTGGGACAGTCAGGAGACCCTGCTTCCTCAGGACTGCAGCACTACCATGACCTGAGCCCCTGTCCAGCGGCCGGAGGCGGAGACCCTACAGCGGGTGGTGGCGGCCAATGCAGCGCGTGTCCTGCCTGGGGCCACCGTGAGCGCTGGCGGGCGGCTTCCGGAGGTGAGGGTCTGTCAGCCCTCCAGGGAAGGCACCCGAGCCCGAGCTGGGCTGTCCCTCGCGGGCAGGACCTGGGCGCGCACAGCAGCCACACCCCGTGGGCCCAGTCAGACAGCGCCCCCTCAGGGGAAGTTGCAGGGCCACGACGTGGACCTGCTCATCAGCACTCCCCAGGAGGGCCAGGAGGCAAGGCTGCTGCCCAGCATGATGCGCCGCCTGGAGAAGCAGGTGAGGAGCTCCTGCTGCCTGAGCCAGACCATTGCCAGGAGGACCGCCGGGACCCTGGCCCCTGTCCGCAGGTGGCCTGCCATGCCTGGTCTGCCGCCAGGGCCTGTCCTGTACCACCAGCACCACCTCGGCCGCCCTGAAGACGCGCCCCCACCGGACCCGACAGAGCTGCACCATGGATGACTTTGAGAGGAGTTTCTGCATTTTCCTCCTGCCACAACCCCAGGCGCTGAGGTGGGGGCGCCCAGAGCCCGGCCCCACCGGAGGGAGCGTCTTGGTGGACCTGGTGGCTGTCCCCATCAGCCAGCTCCCCTTCGCCCTGCTTGGCTGGACTGGCTCTAAGGTAGGCACGTGCTGCAGGGGGCAGGGCCTGGGGCTGGGGTGGGGTAAGGGCCCTGCCACAACCCCGCTCTCCCCAGCATTTCCAGCGGAGCTGCGCCCACTTCAGCCGGAAGGAGAGAGGGCTGTGGCTGAACAGCCATGGGCTGTTTGACCCCGAGCAGGTGTGTGGCTGGGTGGCTGGGGGGGTGGGAAGGCCTGGGGAGGGACCTGCTGGGCTCCTGCTGCCCTTCCCGACCCCTCCCCACGCCTTTCTGGAGGAAGCCAGCACTATGGGGGGGGGCAGTTCCCAGGTCATAACACCCCCCCACTCCTGTTGCAGAAGATGCATTTCCCTGTGGCCTCCGAGGAAGACATATTCAGGCACCTGGGCCTCGAGTACCTTCCCCCAGAGCAGAGAAACGCCTGAGCCTGCCTGCCAGCCCCACTGCACTCTGGCAAGCCGGCCTTGTGGGCTCCAGGGAGAGGATGCACTGCAGGCCCAGGTCCTGGACCTTCCCGACCCCCCACCGGGAGCCCCACTATGTGGGGCACAGCTCCCCACCCCCACTTCCAGTCCAGGATCTAATGAAATGAGCACGTGGACCAAACCAAGCTCTGTGTCCTGAATGTGTTGCTGTGCACCTGGCCCCCATCAGCTATGGGGTGATGGTTGGGGGCGGGGGGCACCATGGTGGTGTGCCACTGGGACAGCGAGGTTGCGCACGGCGCCGTCTCTGTGGTGGGGTGCTTGCAGAGCCCGAGGTGGCGGATGGCGGTATCCTGGGGCTCTGAGCTGAGGGATGAGGGCCTAGAGCTCTTCCCCACTGGGAGTCTTCTGTGGGGGGACTGAAGGGCGGCCAGCATCTAGAGAGGGATGGGGCAGAGATAGGAGCTGGGGTGGGGGGGAACTTCCGGCGCTGGCCCCCACCTCCCAACCAGGTGTCCCGTCTCTGCCTTTGCTCTTCCAAGCTCTTCTCAGAAGGCCTGTAACAGCAGGTCACGTGGTGTCCCCCCTTGCTCCCTGCGCTCCAGCGGTTCCCTACCCTGCTTGGTAATTCCAGAGTTCTCACCGTGGCCCCCAGGGGCCTGGCATTCCTGTGTCCCCCTGACCCCTGGCTTCCTCTGCACCCGCACTGCTCTGACAGAGCCGCAGACGCCTGCAGGGCCAGTGGGGGTGTCAGCGTCTCACGGAGGGGCACTGGCCGCATGGTGTCGTCTGCTCCTCAGACCCTCAGGCCTGCTCTGGCTCCGGTGCCTTTGCCGCTGGACCGTCCGCCTGGAATACCGTCCCGACTCATAGGTCTCAGGTGAGGACCCCCCCCCCCAACCACTTCCTGCAATAAAAAATATTCTTTAGAGTAACTTGCAGTAACGTTGACTCTTTTTGATATACGATTTTAAGATTTGTAACCTGTGTAGACCTGTCCACCTCCACCAGGCCAACCTTGAAAATAAAACAGCCAGTTATCGTATCGGCAAACTGGGTTTATTTGGGAGTGGCCAAGGAACTGCGGTCCAGGACAGGACCAGGAGGAGGAAGCTGGGAGGGGCTGCTCTGTGTAAGTCCAATGGAGGAGGTCAGGGGCTCGGGGTGGTGCCCAGGCAGCAGGGCAGGCTTCTTCCCGAGCTGGTGCACCGGCCGAGCCCCCCTTCGGCCTCCAGACTCTTCTAAGGGAGGTTGCCTTCGCTCCGTGTGCCCACTCAGCGTCGGGGCGCCCCTGTGCTGTCCCATTACAGTCACGTGCTCTCCTGGTGCTTCCCTGTCCCTGTGGTTTTCCTTCTGCGAAATGTCCTGTGAGTGTAGGCGGGCTCCGCGTAAGCCTCCGAGACTGGCCCCTCTGCGTGTGCCTCTGCGAGGCCTCCGGGTGGCCGCAGGGCCTCTGGAGTTGACCCGTGCACCCGTCGAGAACGTTGTGTCCAGGCTCCAGTGACCACGAAGAGAACTGCCATAGACTTGGACGTACAGGTGTCCTTGTGAACATAGGTTTTCCTTTCTCTCGGGCACACGGTGAGACACGGGGTTTCCAGGGCTTACGGGGTGAGTGTGTGCCACTTTCTAAGACCGTGCTGGCTGTCCCACCTGGGCCAGCTCGGCGTCCCAGGAGCCCGGCTCTCTGTCCTCATCCACACTCGCTGTCTCCTGTGGGCGCGCCCCTCCGTCTACAGCGCCGAGCACTGTTTCACTGCTACACCATCTGTGTCTCTGCTCTGCTGACGGGACCACGTCATTCACTCATTTTTTAAAACACTGAATGCTTGGTTTTCTTACCGTAGGATTTTGAAAGCTCTTCCTGTGGTCTGTGTGTGGGTCTGTTGCTCGTTTGTGACGTGTAGCTGTTCTGGGTGTGGATTGTGTTTTCATTTCTTTCTTTTTTTTTTTTTTTTAAGATTTTATTTATTTATTTGACAGTGAGAGAGAGCCAGCGAGAGAGGGAACACAAGCAGGGGGAGTGGGAGAGGAAGAAGCAGGCTCATAGCGGAGGAGCCTGATGTGGGGCTCGATCCCAGAACGCCGGGATCACGCCCTGAGCCGAAGGCAGACGCTTAACCGCTGTGCCACCCAGGCGCCCCTGTGTTTTCATTTCTTACCAGGGGATTTCTCAGAGCAGCTTTAACTCTTACGAAGTCTGGTTTACCAGTGTATCAGTGTACCGTTAGTTTTTCTCCGTTTTCTTGTAGAGCGAACAATTTACATTTAGATGGAGGAGTCATTTTGAGTTAGTGTGTTTAAGTGTGTGGTTTAGGTTGAAGATCTTATAACTGCAGTTAGATGCCGGTGGTTCCAGCACCTGTGTGTCGACAAGACCATCTTTATCCTCCCGAATTGCGCCAAACCTTCCTGAGACGTCCCTTGGCCATTTCTGTGTGGGGCTGCTTCTGTGTTCTCCTCTGTTCCATCTCTGTCTGTGCCCATTGCTTCAAAAGTACCATCCTAACTCGACTAACCTGAATTGGAGAGGAATGCCTAGTATCCGCTGGTGTGAGTCCTTGAACTTTGTTCTTTCCAAATTGTTCTGCCTGCTTTTCTTTAGACTTTCCGTATAGATCTTAGAATCAGCTTGTCTATGAAGGAATACTTTGGGATTCGTGAACGCAGGATGTCTCTGAACGTCTTTGATTCCTTCCATCAGTGTTTTATGGTTTTTCAACTTAGACACCCACGCCTGCTCTGTTAGGTTTATGCCTAATTCTCTTTCCCTTGGAGCTGTTTCAGATTGTTTCGGTTTCCAGTTGTCCCCTGTGAGCACTCAGAAACCCGTGCGTGGATGTTTGTGCTGATACCTGACAGAACTCACTGTGAGTCTGGATTCCTGGCGGTCTGTCTGTCCACATAAACAGCCGTCCTGTCTGTGACTGGGAACAATTTCAGGTCCCCTGTTATTTGCTTGTGTGGCCTCCAGGACTCTGCTGGGGGGTGTGGGCCTCTTTGTCCCGCACCCAGTCCTGGGTTCAGCGTTTCCCCATGAAGATGACGATAGGGGTCCTGCTTCTGTAGGTGCCCTTTATCAGACGAAGGAAGTTCAGTTTTATTCGTAGTTTCTGAGTGTTTTTCTCAGGAAGCGGTGTTG
Organism: Ursus maritimus; assembly: GCF_017311325.1. Taxonomy (NCBI): domain Eukaryota; kingdom Metazoa; phylum Chordata; class Mammalia; order Carnivora; family Ursidae; genus Ursus; species Ursus maritimus. Next base: position 93,898,780 of record NW_024425563.1, on the reverse strand, counting down.
GATTTTGTCAAATGCTTTTTTTTTTTTTCATTGAGATGTTCATGAGTTATTTTTGTCAAAAAACAAAACATTCGGGGCACCTGGGTGACTCAGTCAGTTATGCGTCTGCCTGCAGCTCAGGTCGTGATCTCAGGGTCCTGGGATGGAGCCCCACGTTGGGCTCCCTGCTCAGTGGGGAGTCTGCTTCCCCCTCTACCTCTCACCCCTGCTCGCAATCTCTCTCGCAAATAAAGAAAATCTTTAAAAACAAATTCTACTGATATGGTATATTAATTGGCTTTCAGATTTAAACCTCCCGGCATAAATTTCTTGGTGTATAATCCATTTATTTGTTGCTAGATTCTGTGCTGAAGTTCGTACGTTCATAAGAGGTCTTGTCTGCAGCTGTCTCTGATGTCTTTGATGCGTGAGGTGTCAGGGTGACTGCTACCGTTCACTTGAACCAACGTGCATTATTGTATTCAGGGCGAGTTCCTCGAAGCCAGCATGGAATTGGGTGATTTTTAGTCCAAACCATAACCTGCCTTTAATTCAATGTCTTTGCCTGTGATATTGCGATACAGTAAGAAATGCATAAGGGCATCTGGGTGGCTCAGGCGGTTCGGTGTCTTGACTCTTGATTTCAGCTCAGGTCATGATCTCAGGGTGCTGGGACCAAGCCCCATGTCGGGCTCCCTGCTCAGTGGGGAGCCTGCTTCTCCTCCCCACTCATGCTCTTTCTCTCTCTCTCTCAAATAAATAAAATCTTTTTAAAAAATAAAAAAATAAATACGTATTTTGGTCTTCCTGTCCACCTCCTGGCCAGAGCTCCGAAATCCCATAAAATGTCTTGGGTGAAAGGAGTGTCTCTTTTCCATGAGGCACTCGGTGGGCTCTGGGACGGCGTCAGGATGGGGCTGGGCTCCAGAAAGTTCAGGCAGTGATTGGAAGCCTGGACCGTACAGCCCAGCCCCATCCTCGAGGGAGGGGAGAGGCGCGGGGGATGTTCCAATCAGTCACACCTGCGTGAGGAAGGCTCCGTAGATCCCTGACCCTGAAGTACGGGTTCGGAGAGCTGCTGGGCTGGCGAGCATGTCTCTGTGCCAGCAGGGTGGGGCACCCCAACTCCACAAGGTCAAGGAGCAGAAGCTGCTACAGTCAGCACCCTTCGAGACCTCACCCTATGCACCTTGTCATCTATAATCACTTTTATCAGATTATTGTATAACCGGCTGCTAAGTGAAAGAGTCCCCCTGAGTTCTGTGAGTTGTTCTAGCAAATTATCAAACCCAAAGAGGGGCTCGTGGGAAGCCCGATCGGTAGCTGATCAGTCGGAAGTACAGGTGAGCACCTGGGGCTTGCGATTGGTGTCGGAAGCGGGGGCAGTTTTGGGGGACTGAGCGCTTCCCCCGTGGGGGTCAATGCGGTCTCCGGGGAGATGGCCTTAGAGCCGAGTTAGGTGGTAGGACCCCTGGTTCGCCTTCTCGGTGGAGAATCGCTTGGTGGGGAAAATTCACAGCTTGGGTGTCAGCGGTGCTTTGAGGAGTGGAAACAGCCTCGTTTCCGTCAGTTGCTGTGCAGAAGACGTGCCCGTGTCTGAGCCCAGACCCCTCCCGGTTAATGAAGCGATTGCTTGGGTTGGGGTTAGGCAAACAGTTGTTCTCTGTTTCTTCTTTCCTGCCCTGCTGCTCTCTTCCCGACTGTATTTCTTTGTATATATAATATTTGTGGGGGCACCTGGGTGGCTCAGTCGGTGAAGCATCTGCCTTCTTCTCAGATCATGATCTCAGGGTCCTGGGATCGAGTCCCGCATCAGGCTCCCTGCTCCGTGGGGAGCCTGCTTCTCTTCTGTTCCCCCTGCTTGTGCGCGCTCTCTCTCTCGCTCGCTCACTCTCTCAAATAAATAAAATCCTTAAAGAAAAATATTTAGTGGTTCTAGGAATTATATACACACTTACCTTTCATAGCCTGCTTAGAATGAATATTTTACCGCTTTGTGTGGAATGGAGAACCTTCACCACGATACAGGTCCCTTTACCCTTCTTGTTGTAGTTTGATTCCCTCTGCATGCATTGGAACCCCCAGCGGACAGTGTTCTAATGATAAATTCTAAATGTATAAATATAGATATCTATGTGTATATATATTAAATATATATGTATATATATATATTAAATATATATATATAACTTAAGTTTAGCTATATAGCTAAACTTAATAAAAACTGCCAATTTATCAGGAACAGATGGGTTTATTCAGGAATAAAAGAATTGCAGTCCTGGACAAACAAGCTGGGCAAAACCCTAGGCAAGTCTGGGGAACGAAGGAGAAAAGGCGTGAATTGGGAGGGGCTGTTATGAACTCAAAGTGCGTTGGAGGAAGCTGGAGAAAGAAGTGTGGCGGCTTCTCAGTGGCGGAGCTGTGGCCCTGGGGACGGGGGAAGCGTCTCTGCCTCCTGCAGGGGCACAGACTCGGGCAAGGTCCCGTCCAGGTAAGGGCGAGGCCGGCTCTTCCCGTGGGGTCAGCGATGGACCCGGTGGGAGGGTTGGGAGCGCCCCCTGCTGGAGCTTCCGACTCCATCTCTGGGAGGTTTCCCTGTACTGATTCTCACTATACATGGTTTTGTGGGTTTATTTTAAAAAAAGGTTTATTTATTTTAGAGAGAGAGAACAAGAATACAAGCAGGAGGGGCAGAGGGAGAAGGAGAGAGAATCCCAAGCCTGATGTGGGGCTGGATCTCAGGACCCTGAGTCAGGCGCTCAACTGATAGCCACCCAGTTGCCCCAATATATGTATTTTTACAATTTGTGTTGCTTTTCTTGTATTCTTGATGTTCTCAATTTCCCTACAATACCGTTTCTCTTCTGTCTGAAGAATTTCATTAATATTTTCTTCAAGAGCAGCGGCTCTAGGTATGAATTCTCTTACTCTTTCTTCATCTGGGAATGTCTTTATTTCAGCATCACGCCCCAGGGACATTTTTGCTGTGTAGAGAATTCTCGGGCTACAGTTCTTGCACATCAACAGTTTAAAAATATCGTTCTGCTTCCTTCTGGCCGGCATGGTTTCTGGTGAGAAACCCAGAGCCTTGCAAAGAATTGCTCCCTAGGTGAAGTGAATCATTTCCCTCCGGCTGATTTCAGAATTTTTTCTTGGTCTTTAGTTTTCATACATCTCATCATGATGTGTCTGCACAAATTTCAATTCTAGAATACGGTTTTGTCAGTTGTAATCACCATGCTTTACATTAGATCTTTAGACTTTATTCATTTTACAGACCTCTCCCCGTTTCCCCCACCCCCAGCTCCCGACAATCACTTTTCTACTCTGTTTTCTTTATGGATTGGACCTTATTCTTTTTCTTTTTTAAAAGATCCCCATATAAGTCATACCATGCGGTATTTGTCTTTCTCTGGCTAATTTCGCCTAGCATAATGCCCTCAAAGTCCATCCATGTTGTTGCAAATGGCAAGGATTTTCCTTCTCATGACTGAATAATATTTCATAGTGTGTGTATTATATATATAATATCTATGTATATATATGATGATATGTGTGTATCACATCTTTATCCGTTCATACATCAGTGGACACTCAGCGTAGATTTCTACATCTTGGCTGCCGTGAATGCTGCAGGGAACACGGGGGCGCCAACATCTCTTAAAGATTCTGTTCTCGGGGCGCCTGGGTGGCACAACGGTTGAGCGTCTGCCTTCGGCTCAGGGCATGATCCTGGCGTTGTGGGATCGAGCCCCACATCAGGCTCCTCTGCTAGGAGCCTGCTTCTTCCTCTCCCACTCCTCCTGCTTGTGTTCCCTCTCTCGCTGGCTGTCTCTATCTCTGTCGAATAAATGGATAAAATCTTAAAAAAAAAAAAAGATTCTGTTCTCATTTCCTTCACTACACACTCAGAAGTAAGATTGCTGGATCATATGGTAGTTCTATATTTTTAATCTTTGGAGGAGACTCCATATTGTTTTCTGGAGTGGCTGCACCAGTTGGCATTCCCACCACAGCGCTCGGGGGTGTGGATAATCTCAGCAACACTTGTCATCTTTTGTCTTTTTGGTGAGGGCCATTTTAACAGGCATGGGATGGTATCTCATCGTGGTTTTGATTTGCATTTCCCTGATGCTGAGTCATGGGGAGCATCTTTTCAGCACCTACTGGGACTTCCTTCCCTACAGTCAGGACTAAGGGTTGGCTTCCAGAGACACGTGGCTGCAGCACCTTGCAACTTCCAGGCCCTTCTGTGATACCCTTGGCATTTCCCAGGCCCAAGTTCAGGTCTAAAATACAGATATAGGGGCTCCTGAACTCACGTCCTTCTCTGGACATGCCAAATCCCCAGGTACCGAGAAGCAGTTCCCTCTAAAAAGAAATTCAGAAACTAGCTGAACGATTCCTACATACTGGGCAAATGTGAAAATACCCACAGCAAACTGGTCACCAATGTCTCCCTGGAAGGAGCTGGTGCCTGTGTCTGCTGGCCTGGCTTTGGCAGCTGCCATCCAGAGGACATGCCCCTTGATCACCTATTTCTGGTGGCCAGTGGGGTTGCATTTGGGGGGCCCCACAGGACTGTTCAAAGAAAGATACCGTGTTTAAACAGCTATCTGCCCAGGGCTCAGCCCAGAGTATGCAGACTGAAATCCTATCTCCCCGGGTTTCCATGAAAGAGGACTGCTAGGACGGTGGCCTCCACCTGCCAGCCTTGGGGTGCGGAGGCTCCCGTCTTAGGGGCGCAGACCTGGGAAGCTGTCCCCTGGGAGGACAGCAGGGCTGGAGGGAGAGATGTCAGGGCTTCACACACTCAGGTCCGGGTCTCAGTGTAGTAGCTGACCCCTCTGCTGGCCTCCGGCACACCCTGTTCCATTTTCAGGAGCGTGAGAGGGTGAGGGCGTGGTGGCTAGGGCAGTGGCATGGGAGGAGCCAGGGGACCCTGGGCAGGCTCCCTCATGAGGCCACAGCTTCTGCCCCAGTGGCCTTTATCCCCCAAAATAACGCAGGGGGCTGGTCCCCCAGCACCAACCTCGTCCCGCTTCTGGGTGCTCCTGCTGAGCTGGGCAGGAACCCGACAACCAGTACCTCCGGTCCTGGAGGCCCCTGGGGGGGCATGACTCTGGGGTTTCTCTTTCTTTGAAAGGTGGTTTCAGTGGGGAGGGGCCAGCCTAGCTTGGGGGAGGGCAGGTCGGCTGGGAGAGTGCGGCAGCACCCTCTGCTCCCCTCTGGCCCAACCCCTCCAGCTCCCCGGATTGTCTCGGCCACGGCTCTGCCCTCGCTCAGCTCAGCCCCCTGCCCACACCACCAGGACAAACTGCCCGCCCCAGGGCTACGGCCCCCACCCGCTCCCGTGGCTCTGCCCACAGCGACCTGACCTTTCGCTCCCTTCTGTCCCTTGAGGGGACTAGTGGAGGTGATGTCTCAGTGCCTCCCAGCCTGGCCCTGGGCCACAGGCTCCCTCAGGACTCATCCCATGGGCAGGGCAGGGCAGAGGGAGCTGGGGAGGGAGGCCAGGACTCCTGAGGAAAGCCCCTGTGCAGCCCCCACGCCCGGCGGAGCAGAGCAGAGCCCCCGGGGGAACCTCCTGGCAGCTCACGGGCATGCGCACATGCACACACATGTAATAGACATGGACACACGTGTGTACATGTGACACCGGACATGCGCACCTGTGCACACATACGTGTGCACGTGGGCAAAGACAAGGCCTGCATACACATGTCCCCGGGCTCCCCTTGACACAGGCCAGCTCCCTCAGCGGGATGCATGCTCGCCCGCAGTTGTGCCCACAAGGACTGGCAGGAAGCGGCTGGGGACCGCTCTGCTGCTGCCAGCCCCACCTCTAGGGCTTGGCTGAGACTCCTGCCCTTCTCGCCGGGTCCTGCGTGCAGCCCCACCCAGCCCAGGCGCTGGTGGCTGCCGGGGCTATTTTAAGGCCAGCTCCGGGCCTGCCCTCCCCCCAAGCTTCGCTACTGGCCACCTGCCGCCGCCCGTCCTGCCTGGAATGCTGACTGGCAGTTAGCCGGGGTGGGGGCTGGGGATAGACTGTTATAAAACTGGGTGCACCTGGGAGGCCGCCGTCCCTGCCCACAGCCCACCACGGTCCCCCGGTGCCACCATGGCCACCCACCGCCTCGTGATGGTTCGGCACGGCGAGAGCACCTGGAATCAGGAGAACCGCTTCTGTGGCTGGTTCGATGCCGAGCTGAGCGAGAAGGGGGCCCAGGAGGCCAAGCGGGGCGCCCAAGCCATCAAGGACGCCAAGATGGAGTTCGACATCTGCTACACGTCGGTGCTGAAGCGGGCCATCCACACCCTCTGGACCATCCTGGACGGCACGGACCAGATGTGGCTGCCCGTGGTGCGCACCTGGCGCCTCAACGAGAGGCACTACGGTGGCCTCACGGGCCTCAACAAGGCCGAGACGGCCGCCAAGCATGGGGAGGAGCAGGTGAAGATCTGGAGACGCTCTTTTGACATCCCGCCGCCCCCCATGGATGAGAAGCACCCCTACTACAACTCCATCAGCAAGGTGGGGCTGCTTGGGGCACCAGGGGATGGGCTGGGGGCAGGGCCTTGAGGATGGCAGCCCTGGCGGGCGGGGGGCTGCTGGCTTTCTGGGGAGGGAACAGCAAGTGTGGACGCCCCCAGGAGCGTCGGTACGCAGGCCTGAAGCCCGGGGAACTGCCCACTTGCGAGAGCCTCAAGGACACCATCGCCCGGGCCCTACCCTTCTGGAACGAGGAGATCGCCCCCCAGATCAAGGCTGGCAAAAGAGTGCTCATCGCCGCCCACGGGAACAGCCTGCGGGGCATCGTCAAACACCTGGAAGGTGAGGCCCAGCCGTGTGGGGGGTGTGGGCGGAAGCAGGTTGGAAGGGGTGGACGGGGCACGTGCCCTTGAACCAGCTGGCCCCCAAATTCTCATCTCAGGCACGTGCCCCTGCCCAGGCAGCTCTGCACACATGAGCACTCGGGATTAGGGTTCAAACTGTGAACTGGGAGAACTGAGAAACCACTTAAAAAAGCCACTTTGCAAAATTTTTGTTTCACTTGTTTATGTACTGGGACATTATATACAATGAGTTTCCTTCTGGAAGGAGATGGTGGGTGGAAACGTCTGCTGCTCCGACCCGGGGCCCGGAGGCCTGGAGCTGGCCTGGCTTCCCGGACACAAGCCTGGGAGAGATGGGAAGGCTGTGCCCAAGGACACCCGGGTCCGGGGCCGAGGCGGGGCCATCTGGCTCCAGATCCATTTGCTGTGTGGCCCTGGTCAAGTCACTTCACTTGCTGGGTCTCAACCACCCTCTCTAGGGTCAGGGCGGGGGGCTTGCAAGGCCCAGGGCAGGGCCCTGCCCACGCTCGTCCCCAGCACCCCAGCTTACACCCACGCAAGGAAAAGGTAAGACCAGTCAAGAGGGTGCAGGGGTGGAGCAGTCCTTGCCCCCGGCCTGTAGCTGGGTTCCCACTAAGGAGCCCAGGCCGTGCTCCTCCACCGGGCTCCCTGATACTTCACAGAGCCTCGGCCTTCAAGCTTGTTGGGGTTGTGGAAAGGGGAAGAAGGCTGGTAGGGTGGGGGAGCCCCAAACCCCCTGCTCTGGGCGGGGGGAGGTCAATGGGTAGCTGGCCAGAGCACAGACAGGGGGGCCTCCAAGGCTGGGCCAGCCCCGGTCCACCCTCCCCAAGACCCCCTAGTGCCCCTCCTTTCTGGGGGCCGGGTCTGGAAGAGAAGCGGCACTGCCATGTCCCACTGCCTGGAGAACTGGGGGGTGGGGTGTCGGAGCTGCAAAGGTCGAGCTGCTATTCCAGGCCAGGGGCTATAGAGGCTGGCAGGGTCAGGTTTCCCTGGGAAACCTTGCCCTTTCCACCCAGAGCCTCCCCTCCACCCTGGTCACAGGAGGCCCTTCTCGCTGTCCCTCCACCACCAGTTGTCAGGAGCACCTCTGCTCCTCCCGATGGCTAAAATTTAGACCGCTCTAGAAAGCAAACAGAAGAGACCAAGGGCGCGGGTCCGGGTCCCAGGGGCTCCCGGTTGGGGGCACGAGGTTCCCGTTTATCACAGCTATTTCTGCAGGCCCCTCGGTCTCTCACTTCTGGCTCGACCTTCTCCGGGGGCGGGAGGGCTGCTGCCTGACTGGCCCAGCTCTCTGGCCCATAAAGGCTGCCTGGCGGACTGGCCGAGGGGACTAAGGACCCTGTTCCCCCCGTCCAGGGATGTCGGACCAGGCCATCATGGAGCTGAACCTGCCCACGGGGATCCCCATCGTGTACGAGCTGGACCAGGCGCTGAAGCCCACCAAGCCCATGCGGTTCCTGGGTGATGAGGAAACCGTGCGGAAGGCCATGGAGGCTGTGGCCGCCCAGGGCAAGGCCAAGTGAAGGGTGGGCTTCTGGCAATAAAGGCCCCACCTTCTACCACCTAGAGTCCAGTGTGGCCCCGGCATGCCTGGCTCCAAGGCCTTGAGCTAGGGGTTCCACAAACCCTGCCCCAGGGCACTCAGCCCCTGCTACCCACCCCCATGAGGTGTGAGGGCCCCAGGAACCAAGGACAGGAGTCTGTCCCAAAGCCAGGCTATCAGGTAACTTCTAACAGGCCCCCTGTGATGATGCCAAAAACCGAACAGCCCCCTAGTAACCTTGCTTTAGAATCGGGGTGCCCTAGCTCTCCCCAGTGAGCAGGGACTCCAGCGAGGACACCACTTCACGGCCAGCTTCCCTCAGATGGGCTGTCCTCCGCCGTCCCTGCAGCTGCACGGTGGGCACGGTGAGGTGGTACCAATCCCCCCCACCCCGGGCACCCCCATCTGAGGACAAGCCCACCTCGGCCTCAGAGCCTGCAACACGGGACTCCCGGAGCCTCCGTGCTGGGGGGCGGACAGTCAGGGCTGGCGAGAGGCCTGCCTTTGCAGCCTAGGGGACAAGAGGGGCCATCTGCCACCACCCGGGGCCAGTGGCCTTACTGCAGCCGTCACCCCAGGCTGCTTCTACCTGGCACCTGCCAGAGCACCAGAGGAACGGTACCTGCCCACACGCAGCAGGGGCTGGGCACCTCGGCCCCTCCCAGAACACGGACACGCGACAGGCTGACTTGAGTCACATCTTTACGTTTATGCCTCTCCCAGTGGCCATGGTCGGCCTGAGGTCTGAGGGTGCGTGTGCGCGCACACACGTGCCCGCACCACACACCGCGCACACACCCGGGAGGGGGTCAGCTTCCACACAGGGGCATTCAGGCCACAACGGGGCAGTTCTCGCTCGGAAAGCAGACACGGGTGGGCCGGGACAAAGAGGGTGAGACAGCGGACATCAGCGGCTCCGGTCCCTCTTCCAGAACGAGAACCGGTGACAGCACACACCGGGGCCAGCGGAACAGGGCGCACCATGGAAGGACACGGGTTCGCTGATCACACACTCGGGGGGGGCTCGTCATCCCCGTGCCCATGGCCCATGCTCCGCAGCCCAGGCAGAGGGACAGGGAACTGAGAGCACGGGGGGGATCCAGAAACATGACCTACTGCTCCCCAAACCGTCACCACCCACTCAGACTTTGGTCCCACACGCTAAGGTCACTGTTCCCGAGGATTACAGACAACTGGAGCCACCACCCTTCAGAGCCAAGAGGAAAGGGAAGAAAAGGCAAACCCCCTGCTCGGACGGCCCCACGCGGCAGCGTCATTCTCCTCAGGCAGAGGCCACCGAGGGGCCGGCCACGGGCAGGGCTTGGCTCCATGTCCTCTGCGGGTTCAAAGGCCAGGCTGGCTGGGAGGGCTGGTTTGGGAATCACGGGGTATTGCTGCATCTAGGGTGACAGGCCAAGCACCCCAGTCTGAGGGAACCCAAGGCCTTGTCTTCTTTGGGGGGTCCCATTCCCGGAGGACTGCCGTGTGGCTCTCGCGCCACGCGCACCACATCCCCGGCAGCAAGGAAAGCACGTGTGGGCGGGGAGGGAAGGACGGCCTCGGTGCGGCCAGCAGCGAGGGTCCTCACTCAATGAGCTCCACGTAGTTGGCAGGAAACATGCCAAAGTGGCCGTCTGGCCCGTAGCCACGCCACCAGCCCTCGTCGATCACCTCAATGCCCGTGATGAGATTCTCGGGGTCGAAGGAGATCTCCGTGTCGTCGGCTGCGGGAGGGGGAGCCGGGGGCTGCACTGGGGCTGCGGGCCTTTCCCGATGCCACTTCCCCCCGACACACCTTCCGGCACGACCTGACTCTGGGCCCCGCACAGCAGCCTGCTTCCTGAGCCTCTGGCCAGGCTCACTGGGGCCCGGTGTGGGGCTCGTACCCACCCCTCTGGTCACGCTTTCGGGCTCTAGCACAACACTGGCAACTGGGATTCACGCCCACAGATGCTGGGTAGCTGCCCAGAGTGGACGGGAAGGCCTGGCCTGTGTATGTGCAGGGCGTCCACCCCACCCTCCCGTCCCCCCATGAGAGCCTCCGATGCCTGCCTCCTGACGGGGGGCCCTGCAGTGTGAGTGGCCGGGCCGCCGCACATTACCTGCCTGGTAGTCGTACAGGGCCCGGGCACAGAGCCCTTTGCCGCTCAGCCCCGGGTAGTGGTCCACATGCTCAGAGCCGGCCTCTTGCTGCTGCACCTGTCCCCGCATGGAAAGAAGAGAACCCTGGGGTCCTCGTTCCAGGCTCTCAACAGGCCTGGGGTAAGGGGCACAGCACACAGAGGGCAAGGGCTGCTGCCATCCCACTGCCCCCACGGTCTTCCCCCCCCCTCAGGACCTCCCGCCCCGCAGAGAAGTGCCAGACAGCGTGTTCCACGGGGCTGCTCCAACGTCCCACGAGAGAATCTACAGGTAGCAAGCCGTCGGAAAGTCAGGCATCCCATGACTGGCATGGGTGAGGAGGGTGTTTCTGGGCACGGGCCCCTTCCCAGCCACGCCCTGCTGCAGGGAACCTACCATCGGGGGCTCCTCATAGAGCGTCTCTTGCTCTGGGGGCTCCTCGTACACAGCCTCCTCTTCGGCCTCAGCCGGACACGGCGGGGTGCTGGGTACCGGCTCCTCACGGACATCTGCACGGGAGGGTGCAGTGCACCCTGAGCGGACACCCTCCTTCCCCTCCCGCACTCCCACCCCCAGCCCCCCGCGGGGTGGCCAAACGCCTTGCCTGCCCTGGGCCTCGAGGAGGCCTGGGTGGGCTCTGTGCTGCGGTGAGTCTCTGGCTGGGTGAGCTGTCTCTGCAGGAACGGGCTCCTCAGCTTGCCTGTAAACAAAGGCAAACACACCAGCGCTGGACGAGGGCAGACGAGCCGCGTCCACGGTTTCTGTACCCTGCACTGCCTGGGAGTGGACCTGTCCCGGGACAGTGGCTGTCACACAGAGGGGGGGGGAAGGGAGGACGGGGGACACGCAGCCGCTGCAGAAACACATGACACACACACTGTACGCTTCGAGCAGCCCCCTAGCGTGGGAGAGCTGACGGCGGTGCCTGTCCTGTGTCCTCGGGGGCCAGAGAGGTGAGTGACAGAGGCTCCGGGGCCCAGCCATCACGTGCAAGCTGCACCAAGGGTTAATGGGGCCGGGCTGGAGGGTCTCCCCTCTGAAGTCACACGTGGCCCTTCCTTTCCCGGTCTCTGCAGGATGAGGCCACGGGCAGGAAAGGAACACCTGAGGCCCAGGCTCCCCTCCCAGAAGCCACCCTTAGGAGCACAGGCTCTCCTCGCTCACTCGCCTCTGTCACCTTCTGACACATCTGTCGCTACCTCTGGGGACCCTGCACTGGGACCCCAGGCTCCCCCTCAGCCTGCCCCTGCCTCGTGGCTAGACCCGGAGGGAAGACTCACCGGGCTGGGGGCTAGAGATGGATGTGGTGGACATGGCCCTCTCCTTCTGCTTGAAAATCTCGCGCGGATGTGCGGGCTGACTGCCGGGCTCCTAGAGGGGTGCGCGTGCATCTGGCCGTGAGGAGGGGCGCACGACCCTCATCCAGGACCGGGCTGAGGTCCATGCTGGCCGCTTCTGCCCTTCACTGTCCTCTCCACTGCCACATCCGGTGCACCCAGATGTCCCAGGTTCCACTGAACCCCCCCCCCCCAGCATCACTGCAACAGACACTCCGGGGGTGGGAGCACCCAAGTCTCACCTGCTCCTCTCTGCTCCTTGAAATCACTTCCTGCTGCTCACTCTTCCTGCTGGGATGGGCAGAGGGACGAGCTGCAGCCCAGCCGCAGCCCACTCGGGACCCGCCCTCCACCTTAACTCTGGAGCCTCACCTCTGGGGTCCGGCCTCACTGCCCTGCTCCTCCCGATAGCGCTGCTCCCGGCGGGCGGCCTCACGCAGCTCCCGCTCCCGGCGCTCCTGCTCCAGCCGCTGCCGCTCCTCCTCTGCCCGCCGCTTCTCCTCCAGCCTGCGGTTCTCCTCCTCCTTCTGCAGGGAGCGCCGGGCCTGTCTGCCCCACTCTGCACGGGCACCGCAGGCCAGCCGGGCCTGCCCTGTCCCCCCCACGCCACCCAGACATCCGCTCAAGTGCCGCCTGGAAGGGCCACCACCGGCCTTGTGACCCAACCCCGCTTGGCCTTTGCTTACGCGCAGGCGCTAATGAGAACACACGTTCTGTGAGTTTATCGTGAGAACCGAGGCACGGCCAGGAAGGCACTGTGGCACCTGGCACGCGCCATCTCCGGGAGACGCAGCTGTGCTCGATGCACCTGGCAGCACTCACCTCTGCTTTGGCCCAGAAGCTATCTTTGCCAACCCTTTTGATCTCAGATATGGCGTTGGTCTTCTGGTACACGGAGCCCTGCGGAGGACAGAGGCTCACTATGGGGCCGCCCTCGGGAGCGCAGGACACAAGCAAGCCACGAGGACAGCGGCCGGCAGAGGCGGCAGCGCTTGGCCTGGGGCCTCTTCAGGAGACCAGCAAGCAGCAAGACGGCCTGAGGGTCCTGGAAACCGCCATGCAACGCCGAGGGGGGTCTCTGGCTGCACCAGGCCCCTGTGGATGGAAGCCTGTCCACCAGCCTGAGGGAGCTGATCACCAGCAGTGTCCAGAGACTCTCCACATACCCCAGCCATGCCTCGGGGAACTGGGCTCCCCAGAACTGGGGTGTCTGGTGTCCGCCCCTGACTGGGAGGGGCCTGCCCATCCCCCACCTCCAGTTCCTCTATGGCGCCCACCATCTGAGACTGTGCAGGACACGCTGGTGTCGTGGCCTCGTGACTGGGCTGTCCCCGGAGTGTAAGAAGCTCCTAACAGCCAGTGGAGCCACCATGCAGGGTGGGGGGCTTGTTCCTCATGGCCAATTGCACCTGCCCCACAGGGGGTGGCTCCGGCTTCCATGCAGCACGGGGTCACTGTCTGCACCCTGATCTGGCTCAGGGACTGGAAGCCAGGCAGGCAGGAGCCCAGCCCCATGAGGGAGAAACCAGCCCATCTGCCGCTCCCGGCCTGCCACCCTCGGGCCCAGGCAGCACTCACGACGGGGGCCTGGGGGCCCGTGTCCTGGAAACGGCCACTCTCCTTGTGGAAGGCGTAGTTGGCACCGGAGGCTCTGGCCACCTTCTGCATGATGCACTCGGGCTCCACGTCCTCCTCGGCCCTTGCATTGATGGTCACGTGGGCCCCCTGTGGCGGGACAGCACTTAGGCGATGCAACTCCAGGAGAGGACAGGACACACGCCTCAGTGTGCACAGGGCGGACAAGTGCTGCCCAGGGCTCGAGGCCAGGAGACCCCTCTGGGAACCGAGGCACACTCTCCTCAAGGCTGACAACCCGCCTTGAGGCAAGCACACTGCACTCGTCCCAGCACGGGCACGGGGCCCCCGCCTACAGCTCGTTCTGAGGGGCCGGATGTCCGCTGCCGCCAGCCCAGGCACCAGAGAGCTCCCTTCTAAGAAGGATCTGGAAACACATTTCTACAAAAAGCAAACTACCGATTTCTTCTTTTTTTAAAAATGTTTAAGTTTTATTTATTCAAGTATCTCCACACCTAAGCTGGGGCTTGAACTCAGAACCCCGAGATCAAGAGTCGCCTGCTCCTCCCATTGAGCCAGCCCGGTGCCCCAGCCACCAATTTCTTCCTGAGAAGTCAGACCCATGACCTCACTCACTGTTAGTAAAACCCAACGAGTTTGGGATCCTCTTTCAGCTCCTAGATGGAGAAACTGAGGCATATCTGAAGCAGTGTTGGCTGACTAGAAATCAAAGTCCTAAGTCTCTTTCCCAGGAACCAGAGATACGCAAAGTTACCTGACAAGTAAACAAATGTTTGTGGACCTAACTGAGGTTCCACTGTGAGGACTGATGTTAATACACGCAAAGGTGGGCTGGAAAGGAACGTATACGGGAACGGGCACGCTGAGGGCTGGGCACACGCAACTCTCCCTCGCCTCTAGATCCTGACAACACGGCTGAATAAACCCTCACAAAACCAACAGAAGCCAAGGCCTAGCCTTGCCCCAGGACTAGCTGCAGACAACCCTCCCCATGCTTGAAAAGGACACAGTCATCCATCCTTCCTCCCTGCGGAGGCCGGCTTGCTGGTGACTCTGGCCGCAGTGTGGCCTCCCAGGCGCTCGCTGAGCAAGACACAGCAGCCTCTGCTCACGCCCTCAAGTCCAGAGAGAGAACTGGGGTGTGGACACACTTCCAGCTCTGGCTGCGGCTGCTGCTCGCACTCGCCCAGGAACCTTGTGAGGCCCTGGGGGGTGGGGGGCAGCCCTCACCTTCAGAAAGCTGGCCATGGTGCTGACGTGGTTGGCGCATGCTCCCTTCCGCACATCGTTCACACCCTCGCCTGTCTGCAACACAACACATCCAGTGTGACCCACCAACCCCCCCAAAGCCACTGCTCTCCCTGGGGGCCCAGCAGAGGGAAAACTGCGACCCTAAAGCAGAGGATAAAGCGAGCCCCACACCTCCACTGGGTGGGGGCTGAGAACTTCCTAGTCCTCCCCAGGGGTCCTGTGCTCTCTGAGCCTTCTCCAGGCCCTCTGCTCCCTGAGGACCACTACTCTGAAGGGGACAGAGGCAAGGGTGTCCTGCAACTGCACTCTATTCTGTCAGAATGCTTCTGGGCTGGGGGGGTGGTGGAGGGTGGGATTCTGCGCTGGCAAGGCCCCACTGTCCTTCGGGCCACAAGGACTTCACCCACTCTTCTGTTCATTCACCACCTCCGAGCTGCCCTGAAGGCAAGTCCTCCTCTGTTCCAATCACAGAAGGCAAAGGAGGAAAGAAGGAAAGGCAGTTCTTCTGGGTCACGCCTAGATGGGAACTCAGAGCCCCCCAGTTCTACGTACCCAGTTGATGAGGACAAACTTGGGCAGGCCGGAGTTGGGGTCCTTCACCCTGCAGAAGGCGTACATCACCTTCCCGCTGTTGAGCTCCTCCACCATCTCCTCCAGGCCCCCCTCTGTAGCAGGCACAGGGAGGGTCAGCAAGCCTGGCAGCTGCTGCCGGCCCTGGCACAGTGCCCACCAGGAAAGGAAACCCAACCTGCCTCTGAGCCAGGGTTCTCAGTGCCACCTGCACCGGAATCAGATTCCTGGTCCTGCCCCTACTAAGCAGACTTATAGGAGCTGGGGGGGGCGGGGAGCCCAAGGATCTGCATCTGTGACAAGGACCTCAGGGGATGGTTTCCACACCCCAGTTTAAAAACCATTCCTAGAAAACCCACAGGGAGTTTCAGAATTAAAAAATGTAATTTCTGCTACAAATTAGGCATCAGGCTTCCAAATGGATGGTCTCTGTAACAGCCTGCCTGCTGCGTGGACCCCACAAAGGGCCCTGAGCAGATGGGAATGTCCTACAGTCACGCTTGGGCTCAGCTCTTAGACCCACCCCATAAAGATAAGGGAGTGACGGGGGCCCGGAAGCGGGCCCCTTCAGCCATTCTCCCGACACGGAGGTTGTGGTTATCAAACCCAAACCCTCCCAGGCTGCGAGGACCCGGGTCCGGTATCTTAGCTGTAGGGCTGCACAGATGCAGGGCAGTGCCGACCCCCGCCCCGGGCATTCACAGCAGAGCCCTGAGTACTACTGGGGGTGGCGCCTGAGGCATCGCAGGGTGCACGAGACCCCGGCCAGCTACGGTCCTCCGAAAAAGATGACCAGCAGGGAGCAGGGCTCACAAGGGAGCGGCCTTCTAGAACAGATGGCCAGAACCACTCTGTGGCAAGCGGAAAATGCACGGGTGAGTGTTTGCTGAGTAACCAGGCGATGTGTGGCTCCCCGACACTGATGCTACCGTGGGGAGGTTCACGGCAGTCTCACCACACGAGGGGACACCTGTGTGCCTCCGGCTCCTTCCGTTCGCCGTGACAGCTGAAATGCCGGCCACCAGGAAGCACTGATGGCTACAACGTTCTCCCTCCCCCACACCTGCTTCCTGATGCCTCCCACCCCCTACCAGCCCACTCTTGTCCTCACTGGGTCGTACTCACCCCCAGTGCCGGCCACACGGATGTCATTGCTGTTCCCCTCGTAGGTAAAGAGAGCCCTGAAACAAAACACAAACAAGCTCTATGGCCAGCGTTCTGGGGGTCGCTGCCCTCACCGCACCGACCACGAGTGGAACGTGGCAGCCATGCGGGCCCCCCTCTGACCCACGAGGCAGGAGCTCAGCAGGGCTCCCAGAGCTGTGGCCTTCTCAGTTCTTATGCACAGCGGCTTCTCCTGAGCCTCTGTCTACTTTGAGAAAAACTAAGCTGTGAAGTTTGTTGGTTTGGCTCCACGTCCAATGTGGGCTGGAACTTACCACCCTGAGATCAAGAGTCGCACGCTCTACTGACTGAGCCAGCTGGGCTCCCCAGAGGTGGAAAGTTCTATAAAGGCAATTTTCTACACCTTCCTGAACCCAAAGCACCCCAGGAGGAGCAGGAAGCCCCGTGTGCATATCAGGCGCCTGGGAAGGCCGCCCAACGCCCTCGTGCACGTCTGCTCTGCCTTCCGAAAGCCTGAGGGGTTGGTGGAGCAGGTCTCTCTGGGCTTGAGACTCTTCTGGAAAACCCAGAAGCCACACGGGCCATGACTCAGCATGAAGTCAGGCTCCTCACAGGACAGATTCCTTGGTCAGGCAAAATTCTCTTTCTGGAGGAGCCCTAAGTCTCCACAGGTGACCCTGGGCTGCCCCTTTCTTTTCCCGTGAGACTAATTATTCCTAAGAACTCTGGGAAGGATTCCTGCTTATGAACTTGAGCCCCAGAGGAGTTGAGGAAATATGGCAAATTTTATTATATCTGGAGCTTGGAAAGTCCCTTGCCAGAGCGGAGGTTACCCATGGAGAACAGTCTGGAAAAGGTGGCTTATCTGCACAGTCCACACGGAGCCCAACCATCAACACCAACTCTGCCGCAGTTCAGCCCTAGGCAGTGCTGGCAGACCACGGGGTAGGGGTGCTGACCCAGCAGACAGCAAGTCCAAGGCAGAACCCGGACTAGCAGGCCATCCCCCATGCTCTGAGCACAGGCCTGCCAAGGACAGCCAGATAGGGGCTGCCGAGTAAGGGTGCAACAGGAACCGGGATGCCTGGCTGGCTCAGTTGGTGGAGTGTGCGACTCTTGATCTCAGGGTTGTGGGTTCGAGCCCCACTCTGGGTATAGAGATCACTTAAAAATGAAATCTGGGGGGAAAAAAAAAAAAAGAATCTGACAGGAACCAAATCAGCCTCCCCTCAGCTTCCCCAGGGCCTTGCTAAGGCCACCAGGCAGAGATGCCTAGCTTGAGAAAGTCAGGAGAAAGGAGACCCAGGCCCCGAGGGTCTGGGCGGCATGGGGGACAGGCCTCCGAGGAGGAGAGACACTAAAAGGAACACGCAGTCAAACAGGGAAAAGAACATGGGAGTTGGCGGATGTCCAGACTGGTGGCCAGGGTCCTGGTCAGCCCTCCTCCCGGAGGAAAGAAGCCCACACATCTCAAAGCCACCAAGCCCTGGCTGCAGAAGACGGGGACACTAGACAAGCAGCAGGAAGCAGAGACTGCTTCCAAGAAGGGACCTGACAGCTAGTTAAGAGCCAAGCTCCATGCCTGCCGCCTGCCCTCCAACTTCACTCCCCTCCACCCCGGGCTCCAGCATAAGCCACCTTCTTACATGTTCCCAGCTCAGAGGCTCATTCCTCCCATCCTTCTTTCAAATCACCGTGGAAGAGAGGTGTATTGGCCTGGGCACAGCACACAGAGTGTGCCACACTGAGCGTCTTGTAACGCAATCATCCCTTCCAAACACACGTATTGAGAACCTACTCCTTGCTGCTCATGGGCAGAAGCTTCCAATCAATCCCCAGACACCCTGACCAGTGAACTTACTTTCTAATGGGAGACAAAAAAGAAACACACCAATACTAATGTCCTGTCAGGTAGTGAAGTGGGTGCGGGAGATAAGCAAACGTGCCTCAATCTAGAACAATCTGGGGAACCAGGACAAACACCTGTGCTGGAGAGCTGACGTGCCTGCTCCCCGCCCCGCCTGGCTTCAGGGCCCAGCCCGATGCCACCCACTCTGCCTGTGAAATCTTGCATGACCCACCAAACCGGAGACCACCTCCTCTTGCCGGTATCCTCTACCACATCTTCTGTACCCTTCTCAGGTCACTGTGCATCCGGGCGCTGACGGCACCGGGGACAGAGACAGAGCCCAGCCCTCCGGTGAAGGGAACGGTGCCAGGAAAACCAGCGAAGGTGTCTGGCACGTGTCTGGGGAAAGTCACACAAGGAGCCAGGAGTCGAGGAAGGCCTCTCCAAGAAGGCAGTGTCAGAGCTGAGAAGTGTGGGGAGCCCCCCGGGACAATGTGGAAGGCGCTCTAGAATGGGGAAGCAGCAAGAGCAAGGGCTCTGAGGAGGAAGCAGCTCGCAAGTTTGAGGAAGAGAAAGACGGCCACCGTGGTGGCAAACAGGTGTGGCCCCAGTGTGGTAAGTGGGAGGGGTGGCGGGAGGGGTTCAGGAGCTGGCCATACAGGGCCTAGCAGCCGAGGTGAGGTGTCTGGGCTTTATTTAATGTGAAACAGGAAGCTGCTGAAGTTTAAGCACAGAAGTGACATGGCCCAGATACTTGTTCAGCTAATGAGTGGGGACCCGCCACACATCATCTGTTGAGATGCTTAATGCCTGTGACAGTGAGAGCAGAAGCCGGGGGTTTGTGCCCGAGTGGTACGATCTGGAGAGCTTCCAGACGGGTGGGCTCGGAGGCAGGGGAGGGGAAAGAGGCTCAGCACCCTTATGAGGGACGGAGAGAAGCTGGGCTGCCTAAGTTTCAGACCAGGGTGGTAGCATACAGTGCTGAGAAGAAGCCTGAGGAAAAGCTAGAAACACAGGAGGCCTGAGCTGCCAGCTGGGCAGTGAGACATCATCCCCAAACCAGTGGTGCCCCCTGAGGAGGAGGAGACCTGAAGGAAGTCTCACAGGCACGCCAGAAAAGGCTACAGCAGATACTCAAGAGCACATAAAATAGCAACACCCTAACTGAGCAGGACTGGAGAGGGGCAGAGATGCTGCCAGCTCAAAGGCAGGTGGCCACAGGTGGACGTGAAATGGGGCACTCAGCGTGGTGACCCCATCAGCAGCGTTTGGAGTAACGGCCCTCTGAGAACAGGAGAGAGGTGGGGTGGGGGGTTGGCATCCAGAAACTCTTAGAAAAATACGTGCCTGAAGTGTGGCAGAGAAATTCCACCGGTTACCAGACACCTTTCCTAACTACTTAGGTGTGTTCCGAGCAGAGGAGCTGCTTGCCTCCCCCGTAACACTGCGCACAAGTCCCATCAGGGTCAACAGTGTCCCAGGCACGAGAGGAGTCTGCACACCCAGGCAGCAGGTGCTCTGAAGCTGTTCCCCAAAAGGCCCAGGGCTGAAGGAAAGGCTAGCACATCCTCACTGCACAACAGTACACGGTATGATGGCCCCAGGGACAGCGGCGAGCACCAGGGCGTGGAGACCAGCCAGGCACAACAGCACAGTCACCCCGAGAGCGGCCTGCCCCTGCCATGGGAAGAGGCTCCTCACAGCCGGTCACCTTAGTTCATCATACTCAGCGTATTTCTTAGGACTGGAAGTGCTCAAAACTGGTCAGTGAAAACAACTTAAGTAAACGGGAAAGCGACCATGCAAAACAAGCAGAGGGCTGACCCTGGGCGTGGGCTGCCCAGGGCTATCCCAGAGAGGTCAGACCCGGCTTCCAGAGTTAGAAAGCCCTATCAAGTGCACGAGGAGAACTACACACTGACGGCCTAGTGGAAGGTGTCATTGGGAGACGGAGGGATGATGGGGTCTTTCTCCAAATAGGTAGCCAGCATCGCTGTTTCATTCGTCTCCGCCTGGCTCACGTAAGAAAGGGTATTCTTGGAGAGAGGGAGACTTTGAAATTCACATTCCCAGAAACCCAGAGATCCAAACCCCTGACCTCCTGGTCTGCCGTCTGTGGGGCAGGGCTCCCGTTCCCGGGCGGGGTCCGGGACGTTCAGAGGCCCCTGCTTGAATGCAGCGCTGGGAAGACCCCGGGCTTGGCTTCCGCTCCGTCAGAGCGTCCTCCGCCGTGCGGGGAGCCCCTTTGTCCAGGGAAGTCCCCGGGCAGGGAAGGAGAACCTGGAGGAGCCACCGAGCCCAGCCAGCCACACAATCCAACATGGAGGCCGGTGGAGAGGCGGAGCCGAGGCGCCGCGGGCCCCCCACGCACGGCGGGGCTGCGGGGACAGCAGCTCGCGAGGCGCGAGGGGCGCAGCTGTGGGGTGAGCGGGGAGCCCCCGGTCCCCCCTCCCGCCCAGGCCCGCCCCCCGCCCCCCGCCCCGCCCGTTCTGGCGCCCACCAGTCAGTCGGGGACTTCTCCGTTACCACCCGCACGTAGGCCTCCTGCAGCGCAGGCCCGTTCCGGCTCAGGTTCGCAGCCATGACCGACCCAGCAGTCGCGGAGCCGCCACCAGCACTGCCGCCGCCGCCGCCGCCGCTTCCGGGCCCCGCCCACCCCCGCGGCCGGAAGCCCCGCCCCCGAGGCCGGAAGCGGAAAGCGGGGTGGGCGGGGCCGAGGGGAGGGGCGCGGTTGGCCGAGAGGGAGGGGCTGGCATGGCCGGCGACTGGCTGGGTCCGCTGGGCGGAGGAGCCCAAGCGGGGCCCCTGGTAGCTGCGCCCACAGAGGAGCGTGCATTTCTCTCTTCTCTTGTCGCAGCCAGCTCACTGGTCTGAGAATCTTGCGCTCGTGACAGCCTCTGTGTGGACCTTTCGCGTGCGCCTGATCCTGTGACTGGAAGCGAGCACGAGCGAAAACGAACGCTGCGTGCCGGCCACAGCAGCACCAGCCCAACTCGAGGTGCTGCCGAGCCTCCTCGCCCTCACCTGCATTCCCCCCTCGTTCGTGGAGGATGGGGTGGCGCGGGGAGCCCCGCTCCCTGCCCTGCACACGCGTCCCCAGCACAGGTGCGCGAGTCTCTGGAATTTCAGAAAGGCGGCCCCGTGCTGATCTGTGCGCTCGGGGAGCCCTCCCGCAGGATCCCATCCTGCAGTCCAGCGCGCTCACATTTCCGCAGCGATGTCGGTGAAAAGTCACCGAAGCGGGTTATGGAAAGACTCCGTGGCATCGTGGCAGTTCGGTCAGGACTTGCTGCGAAATGAGCTACCGTATTCTTAGGGTGTTGGGGTCTGATTATGCAAATAAAGGCTTGTCAACTCCATTTGGGCACAAACATTGTTCACAGGCTATGTCCACTTGCACTTCTGTACGTCATTGATGTTGGTCTCAGGCAGAAGCCCTGACATCCTCTGACGGCAAAGCAGCTGTCTCCTCCCAACTCCCGGACGTCTCAGGGCCTGAACAAACACTCCTTCCCTTCAGCAGCTTCTGCCTGCAGCCCCTTCCCTCCCCCAGTCCTTCCTGGGTCTTCCCTTATGCAAGATGCAGGTCTCCCCCATTCTCCACTCTGACTTCAGAAAAGTGAGCTCCAGCAACTGGAAGCCTCCCAGCTCTCCCAATTTCTTATCTTCCTCTCTCTTTTTAAAAAAGTTAAGTTCAATTAGCCATCATATAGTACATCATTAGTTTCAGATGTAGTGTTCACTGATTCATCAGTTGCGTATACCACCCAGGACACATCACATTACGTGCCCTCCTTAATGCCCAACACGTCTTTTCTTTTCTTTTCTTCAGTAACTTCTCCTCTGTCCTTGTTTTTCCCTCAGACCCTCTCAGGCGACTTTATTCTCCATATTCAGGGAGGTTCAGCCCTCAGTCTTACTGTTCTAAAGTCTTCTTTTTGGCCCCAGTGCATCTTTGTTTTTTCTTCTTTCTCTGGGAATGTTTTCTATTTCAACACCTCCTGTTATCAGTTTCTTCATTCACCTGGCTTCCAGGCCCCAGCTTGGGGTCCCTGGACCCCTGGGAGGTCTGGGAGCACTTCTCAACATTTCTGTCAACTTGGGGAGAACCCACCTTGCTTGAATCAGGCTATGCCAAAGAGGCAGGTCTCTTTGTTCTGGAGATAGGTCGGCTCAGTGTGGTCACCAGGTGCATCCACACGGATGAGGGAAAAGCAGGGAGACCTGGGCTCCACTGAAAGAAAGCTCTTAGGTAGGGGTCCCTGGTGTGGGAAGGTGGGGGCGGCAGAATTCTGCTTTCTGCTCTGGGATGTGGAAGTCTATTTCCATTTGACAGGCCAAGAAGGGCCTCTCTGGAGAGGTTAACACTGGAGCGGAGACTGAATATGGGGAGGGGAGCACGACCGTGGAAGATCTGGGAAGACATGCTCTGGGCAGAGGGAACAAGATGTGTTGGGCTCTGGGGTGGAAGGCAGCCTAATGGTAGGCTGATGATCAAGCACAGGGCGAAGGAGAGGGAGGGAAGCTGGGTCCTGAAGGACCCTGTAGGTCAGGGAAGGACTTTGTGCTTTGTTCTAGGTGTAACAAAATCCCTGGGGACCTCTAACCAGAGTAGTGTGATCTGGTGATGTTTTAAAGAGGTCTCTCTGGTTGCTCTCTAGACGCTTCCATGCCTGTCCCTCCAACTGCGGCTTGTCTGCGTTCCTGTTTCCTCAAAGCCATCACCCTTTTTGGTCAGCCGCTCCTCGGTCTGAGAGCATGAGATGTCCCCAGAGGTGACCCTAGGACTCTGCTGTCTTCTCCTTAACTGACTTCCCTCTGTGGTCTTCTTGCACGAGGGTAGACACAGCTGGTTTACTCCTGGTGGGTTCAGATGACAGATCTAGGGCACAAAACTAGAGCCAGAGCCTGTGTCCTCCACGCTCTGAGGACAGTTGGCCATGTGCCATGGTGGCTGCCAGAGGGAAGGGTGGGTGAAATAGGTGGAGGGGATTAAGAGGTACAAACTTCCAGTCATAAGATAAATAAGTCACGGGGATGAAAAGTACAGCAGAGGGAATATAGTCAGTAATATTGTACGTAGTCACCTTGTGCGGAGACAGATGGCCACTACGCTTAGCGTGGTGAGCCCTGAGTCACGAATTGTGGAATCCCCCCGTTGTACACACTGTAGGTCAACTATACTTCAGTTAAAAAATACACATTGTCTCCCTGTAAGACATATAGTAACACTGTGTATACACACTTGTAAGAGAAATGACTATTGAATTAAAAAAAAAAAAAGGAAGGACCTGACAAGCACAGCAAGGCTCCGTGTTTCTGTCCATGTGCGCTTCTCGAACAGAACAACACACACTGGGGGGCTAAAACACAACGGAAATGTATTTTTCACAGTTCTGGAGGCTAGAAGTACAAGATGAAGGAGCCAGTAGATTTGGTGTCTGGGGAGAGCCTGCTCTCTAGCTGATAGATGCCTGTCTTTCCTGTGTCCTCACCTGGGGGAAGGGGTGAGGGAGCTCTGTGGGGTCTCATTCATTAGGGCCCTAATCCCCTTCATGTGGGCTCCACCCTCATGGCCTAAAGGTCCCAGCTCCTAGTATCATCACCTTGGCGGGTAGGATGTCAGTGTGGGAATTTGGGGGGACACAGTCATTCAGACCATCGCAACCACTAAGAGGGGATAGCTGTGTATTCAAAGCCTTCATCAACAGGCGAGTCAATTCGCAGAGAAATCATTTTCTTAAAAGCCACCAGGATGACATCTCTCTGCTCCAGTAACCCATGGCCGCGTTACTGCAGTTAGAGAAATGGATGGATTGCTCTTCCGGCCCGAAACAGAAAACTCACTTGTGTTGCATGGTAAGCAGAGTCCAGTGAACAAAGACTTGCTTAAACAACACCACCACCTTCCTAGGGGAGTGGCAGGGAGGCGGGAGAGCTGGCTTCCGGACCCTGGACCCTCTGGACCGGGCGGGAGAGTGTCTGCAGGGGTCTGCTCAGCATTTAAGGCTTGGCTCTGAGGGGTGGCCCACAGGAGGGACAGTACGTCCTCCTGCAGCACGGGGAGTGCTCTCTCCTGCCACGGCAACTGTTTACAAAGCCACAGAAAGGGCAGCTTGCCGCATGTAGCTCTTGCTGGGAGGGTCTCCCACTCCTCCGGGTTTCCTGAGACCCCTCCACCACCAAGACCGGGACACACGTGTGCGCTAGCCAGGCTCCCTGCTGCGCACGCTGCCGCTCCGCGCTCTCTGCTCTCCGCAAGGCTCAAAGGGAACAGGGACATGGGCGACGGGGATTTTGCAGTTTGACTACAACTTTGCTGACATGTTCCCCTAAAGATGTCAACAGATCCTGTTTCAGGGCGAAAGCATCCTGCCTGTGGTGCTGCTTCCCTCAGAAAGGCAGCTGGCCCCACGCCCCTGGCCTCTGCTGCGCTTCCAGCCGTGTCTCTATCCCCGTTCGGACAGTGGGAGCTGGTGGCTCATTTGGCCTCTGATCATTCCTGGCTTTCCTGTGCTCTGGCCAGGCCGTGATTGCTCCTGAGAACAAACTCTGAGGCAAGGCTGGCCTAAGCCCCGGAGGGCACTTCCTTCGTTTCCTCACACGGATAGAGGGACAGAGGCAGCTTGGTTCCTGTGCTGCGCCACTGAAAGGTCTCTGCTCCGATCGGTGACAGTGATTGTTTCCCTAGGGGTCTAGGGTGGGAAATGGTCACATGTCAGCTGCCATGAATTGTGCCATTGACTTAACAGGAACATCTGTACTCATCTTGCCTGATGCTTCCCTGAATCCATTTACTCCGGTGATCCCTGTGGCTCCCGGAAGTCAACGGGGCCCCAGTTTGGGGAAAGCCACATGAGGGAGTGTCCCCAGGTGCCAAGCCAGCTCCCAGAATGCACTGTGGTTGTTCCAGAGCCCAGTGTGCAGGGAGGTGCTCCCTCCGTCTGCACAGTCCTCCTTCCCACCCATGTGTCAGGCATGGACCTACTTCCTTCTGAGGGTTTCTCCACCCCGTGCGTGGTCTCCCTAATTCTCTTGGCCTCCCTTCCACAACTTGCACACTGTAAGTGTTCAATCAACGCTTGGGTGAAGCGTCCCAATATCATTAGGAAGTGATCGGGATGGCTAGCCAGCAGTGACACACTTCTCCCATGGGCAGCCAGCCCCAGGTGCTGTTGTGGCGGGGGGTGGGGGGAGGCAGGGGGGTGCAGCAGGGTGAAAGGCAGGCTCCGAGGGGGGCAGCCCTATCATCACCTCCCAAAACGGAGCCCAGCCTGGCCCCTGCGTCTGGAAGCGGCTCTGTGGCAGGTAGCCTGTGGGCCTCTCTGAAGGGTGTTGAGTGGGGGTCTGGGAGAAGTGGGGAGGGCAGGGAAGGAAGGAGACATTTTTCAGGGAACTCAAGAAGTTGCTCTCTGGTCGGATAGGGGTTTTACAGATTCTCTATAGAGAGCATTAGCTACTTGCTCCCCTCACCAGCGGACCTGGCACCACAGGGCACCAGGCTGCTGTCGTGGGGAATGGCAGCCACAGCCTCCATGGCTCAGAGGACCAGCCCTCACCCAGCACTGCTGGGGAGGCAGCCTGTGTCCCAGTGAGAAGGGCCAGAGGAGGAACAGAGGCACAGGAAGGGGGGGGTAAGGGCCCATGGTGACCTTGAGGCTCTTTCTCAGAACCACTTCCCCCTGGGTACCAGGGACAGACCTCAGGCTGAGAGATCTGTGGATGAGTCCCCCAGGCACCTCCCTGGCCCTTAAAGAGGTTCGCTCTTGCATCGCAGAGACAGAAACCTGCCGTCCTTGAGCATTTACAGCGAGGTGGTGTGGCATCCCACGGCAGGGACGTCACGCTCGGCGGTGAGCTGCTAGGACTGCTAGACATCTGCGTCCCAGCATTTTAAGCCCTTGCCAGAAGATTTTGACCCTGTGCCATATTCTTGGCACTGCTGGGTCTTCCCGGAGCCTGACAAAGGACCGAGATCTCAGCACCAGCCAGCAAACCCAGACGCCTCTGGCCGGAGTTAATAGTCATCTGTCCGTGGCGGATCAGTTGCTTAAGATCCTGTATCGTCCTGAGCTCTCTGGTCCACAGAGAAGAATAACACATCACCCCCCACAGCTGGGTTTTTGGATCTGCTCTCCACTTGCTGACCTGGAACTTGCCCTGGAAACATGGCATCTGAACATGAGTGACACAGGGGTTGCTGGCACCGCGGTGTTCTCAGGGCTGACCTTAGCCCTGGAAGGCACGGCCAGCAGGTGAGTTCCCCGGGGGAGATCCGGGGGACGTGCAGAGACAGGCCTGTGGAGTGGCACCGCGGGGACCTGTCCGAGGGGTCTGGCAGGTACAGGGTGGAGCTCACGCTTGCACAGGGTGAGGGGTAACGCACAGTGTGGACCCTGAAGGGCTGGCTTCGCTCACTCTGCTCTATCTCTCCAGCACAGAGCTCAGGCTTGCAGAAATTCTGCCTGGACTCAGAAAGTCACCAGCTTCCCGGGTCATAAGATTTAATGCTTGAAAGGCCCAGCGTGGCACCCATGGTCTCAACACCAACTTGGGCCTAGATTTTCCCTCTCTGAGCCTCTGATTTCCTCTGTGGAATATGAATCAGCCCCACCTTCCTGTGCTTTGTGATGCTTGGCTACAAGGTCCGAGGTGGCCGCCGTCTGGAGTGGCAGAGCCGCCTGCTAATAAACTTCCCGGGGGATCTGGTGATGATGGCATTCTCTCCATCCGTTTAGATTTATCATCTTGTTTAGGCAAAGACCAAAGGGAGAGCAAAAAGACAGAAATGTAAATGGCAGTCCTCACCATGGTGAGGCAGGGAATGGGGCCCATGGAATCCAAATAGTAGCATTATGGTAGCAGAGGGTCCTCAGTGGGGACCCCCACGAAGGGGTCAGACCAGACACATACTGCTGCCTGTTTTGCTAAGGAAGCGGTGGCATGACTAACCTCAGTAATCTCATCGGAAAGCTTCAGCAATGAACTTGTGCTGTAATTTGGGAGTTTCTGGAGCAAACCAATGTCCTGTGGTAACCTTTTGCTGATCCCCAGGTTGAAGGTCTAGAGGCTTCCTTCTGAACTCTGCAGGCCTGTAAAGGCCCCATCTGGCCTTTGACTGCAGACCTTTACTGTTCCCAGTTCCCAGGGGGCTCATGGGCTGAGCTGAGACTTCTCAGGACAAGGTTTGCTGCAGACGGGATGGGAGGCAAGTCTGCCCAGTCTGCCCCAGACAATCCGAATAGAGCTGAGTTCTAAAAGGTAAAGAGCTGGGGCGCCTGGGGGCCTCGGTGAAGCATCTGCCTTTGGCTCAGGTCATGATCCCCAGGGTCCTGGGATCGAGTCCAGCGTCGGGCTCCCTGCTCAGTGGGGAGTCTGGTTCTCACTTTCCCTCTGCCCCTTCCCACTCGCTCTGCTCTCTCTCAAATATATATTTAAAAACTCTTTCAAAAAAGGTAAAGAGCTCATGGCAAGGGGCTCGGCTAAGGCCCCTGTGTGGCACAGTCGTGAGTGATGCTGGAAAGGGGACACACAGGGCACTGTCCCCCCAGGAGATCGGTGGTGGGTCAGGTGGCGGAACTGATTCCTGTGAAGCCAGGAAGGCTGTAGATCATACCATGTCTGCTGATTTGGCATCAAGAAGTGATACTGTCCAAGGCACAGTGGCACCACAGGACACCACACTGCTGTCATGGGGAATGGCAGCCACAGCCTCCATGGCTCAGAGGACCAGCCCCCACCCAGCGTAATGAGGGTGGCTCATCATGACACTACTTGGTCTCTGATGGCCGCTTCTCTCTCTGTCTCTCTCTGTCACTCTCTTTTTAAATAGGCTTCATGCCTATCATGGGGCTTGAACTCACAACCCTGAGATCAAGAGTCACATGCTCTACTGACTGAGCCAGCCAGCTGCCCCAGTGGCCAGCTCCTCTTGAACAACGTTGCAGTAAAACCTTGGAGGCAAGCACATAGCATGTACCCGTGCTCCCACGAGTCCATTGTACCCGAAAGGAAAAGGCAGAGGGGGTGACACCCTCACCCAAAATGTTCGCGTCTTCCAGGGCAGAGTGGAGAACACACCCAATGCAGAGGGGGTGCTGCTGCTTCTTGTCGAACACCTGGGGCAGATGAGCGAGGGAAACAAAGGGCAGCAGGTCATAGGGCAGGGTACTGCGGGGACCAGGGATTCTGGTCGTTCCCGTGACTAGCTGCCACGGGACGTGATTCTGCGACAGACCTCCTCCCCTCCTCTCTCCTGCCTTCAGCTTGGGTGCGTGGGGTCGGGGAGAGAGGAAGAGACCCCTTGGGCCAGGGCCAGGCTGTCCGGCACACGGACTCTGGGGTGTGGGCTTTGGAGCCTGGGTGACAGAGCGTCCATGCTACCCTGGGGCAGGGCCAGCGAGTGTGGACATTTATCCTCCTGATTGGACCAAGATCTGGTGCCACGAAAATGTAAGTAAGAGAGATTTGTAGTCCGAGGAGGCAGTGAAGAAAATCATTCTTGGTAGGTCTAAAAATCTCATAAATGTTCAATAAATACGGACAAGTTAAAATCTAGTCAATTAAAATCACTGTCATTCAGAAAAGCTGAGCGAGGGAAATAATCAGATCTATAACGTTTTTGAGAAAAATATAAGTTGGAAAGACCACATTTCATTTTAAGCTCTCCAGACAGAAGAGAAGTTTAAACGAAGAGACTCACTGGAGATGTTCTTTGGAAGACCCAGCGATGCCCCCTGGCCCCAGGCCCCATCCGCTGAGATGCTACTCGGCTCCCAGGGTCCCTGCCCCTGATGCCTGTGCCTTTCTCGCCACTCTGTCCACGCTAGAAGTGACCACGTGGTGGAAGTGAGTCCCTCCCCGCACCTGCGTCACCAGCCATGGACGTGCATCCACACTGCCTCCGTGGTGTTGTGCCTGGCCAAATGGGCCGTAATTCTTCAATCCTGGGTCTAGTGGTTGGTGTTTAGACAGAGTGTTGGCAGGGAGGGTCTGTCGGTAAAGCAATGGCGTCCT
>NW_024425563.1:93712772-93869527 GCF_017311325.1 Ursus maritimus | reverse complement strand
GAATTCTGAGCCTCTGTCTGCAAACTGACCACAGCGGTGTTTCCTGCCTTGACTGGCCTCGCCCTTGTACATCTGAGCAAACACTGCCTTGTCTTACACTAGAAACCTGAGAATTTCATCCAGAATTGTCTTTTTTCCCCAAAGATTTTATTTATTTATTTATTTATTTATTTATTTATTTATTTATTTGACAGAGAGAGAGAGAGCGCACAAGCAGGGGGAGCAGCAGGCAGAGGGAGAAGCAGGCTCCCCACGGAGCAAGAAGCCGGGCTCGATCACAGGAACCTGAGATCATGACCTGAGCCGAAGGCAGATGCTTCACCGACTGAACCAGCCAGGCACCCCTGGAATTGTCTGGCTGTCATTCTTCTGAGTTCATTCTCGGTTGACCACTGACTGTGCTGGCCTCGCAGGCAGGCTTGGCACTCAGAGTTTCGGGTTCGGTCGAAGCAGCTGATGGGCTGCCCAGGAGGGGGACCTGCTTCCACCACCTTCTCCCTCCCAAGAGTCAGAGGATACGTTGGCGAGAGGGACGGGGGTCCATGCCAAGGGCGCACACTCTGTGGGAACCTGGTTCATCTGGAGACCGCAGCTTGGGGTGGGGTCCCAGGGGCAACCCAAACGGGACAGCCACTTGTCTCTGTCGGCTGTCTCTGGCAGCAGAGGGCCGTTGGGGCTGAGGTCCCAGAGCAGGCAGCCGAGGGATACGTGCCTGGGGAGGAAAGACTAGCTGGGTTGGCTGCATCCGGGAAACTGCCATTTGGCCTGGGTCTGGGGAGCGCCCCCGCCCCCCCAGAGCAAGTCTTTCCTTCAACACGCATCTGAATTGTCCTGCTTGACATCCCAGCTCTGGGGCCTCGTTCTCTGCTCTGCTGGAAGCCACTATCTTCCCCCACACTCTAGCACCTGTGTTGCCTGGTCCCAGGGGCCCCCTCCCGCTAAGAAGGACAGTAACTTTTCCAAGGTCACAGAGAAAGTGCTTGACTAAGGCCAGGGCTGCCATGTGTCACATTTCTACCTCCCCTGATGCCCTCCCCACCGTGGGGTGTGCGGCACGTCCCGGGGCTCTGAGGGGGAGACTGAGGACATCTGAGTCAGTCTTCTGAGGGGAGGGTAAACCCCAGGGTGTGGGCCTCATGCACGAGGCTGGCTGATTCCCTTCCTCCTTACCTGAATTCGGCCTGCAGCTGAGCTCACCCGCAAAGACACTCCTGATCCTACCTCACGTCTCTGGGCGTGCTGACCATGCGAGTGACCCCCCACCTCTCCGGTCATCCTGTGCTTATGCTACGCCGCCTCCCCCCGCCAAATATAATTGGCCACAGTGAGTATTTGCACCACAGAAGCCAGCAAGCACGAACGTCAGGGCCACATCTCACCCCAGAGTCTGGTTTTCAAACACCCACCACGACTCCACTGGTCAGTTCTCAGTATCCTGTGTGTCTAGATGGGTCATGCGTGGTCAGCACTCAGGAAGCAGCACAGTTGTCACGGCAGTGATGAACTTGGGGAACTAAGGTCATGTGAGGGGACCAGAGGACACACTCAGAGGTGCAGCGAGGCTCCAGATACTTCCGCAGGGCAGTTTCTTTCCTGCTCACTCGGGCTCCCAGGGGCTTGCTTGCATCGTCTGCAATGCTGCGTGAACGAGTGAGCTTCTTGACGCAAGGTCCGTTAGGGCAAGTCCTGGAGAAGCCGTGGGAACCACGGGGGGCAGGAGAAGCTGGCCGTACCTGCTGATTCCCTGATGCCCCCGGCCCGCTGGGTTTCTCCACAACACTGGCCATTCCCTGCCCCGAGAACACACGTCCCTCTTCAGGGAGGTGGTGAATGGAACATTCCCCGAAAGGCCAGAAGTGGTCTCCACTGAGACACTCCAACCAACAACGAGGAGCTTCAAATGCTGACTGGCATTTCAAGGGAGCACAGAGTGATTTGAAAGAAACTAGTTCACTTGTGTATCACATTTCTGTGCTTATCAAAGGCGGTTGGAAGATCCAGGTCTGAGCCCGAGCTCTATGACTGGGAACATCACCGTGGCCTCTTTGGGCCTCCGCATAGTTATCTGGTGCATTGTAAGGACACTTGCCTGCCACCTGGCCAGCACTGTCATGCGGCTGTGCATTCTGGGGTGTGGATGACGTACATAAGTGTGTCTCGTACAGAATCAAGGATGCTGTCATCAGTGCTGTAAAGGGAGGGCTGGGGAGTGTGGAGAAGGTCTGCAGGACTGGAGGAGGAAGCCGCTAACCCAGGTCACCCTCAAGGAGAACAGGAGGACAGGCGTGGATGCGACTCTCCCTGGAGACCCCTTGGTACCTTATGAATTTTGAAGCCATGGGAATTTATTACCTACTCAGTATATATATAAATAAACTACTTGATTAATTGTAAAGGACCATACAGGGTGAAATTGTGTAGTAATTATTGTTACATGTAACAAAGATAAAAACAAGCCCTCGAACAGGGAAGGGCGAAAGCGCAGAGTATCACCTGAGGGAAACAGTCAAGCAAACCACCCGATACACTCAATCCTTTTACTGTGTTTCACTGAGTCCACGATGCCATCCCACGTAACATACAATTTTATCTCATGTGCGACTAAGAAACAAAACATACTGGCGATTAAATTAAGACCGAGTGCTTTCTTTACACACGAGACTTTTAATTTTATTTTAAAATTATTATTTTTTTAAGACTTTATTTGAGAAAGAGAGAGACAGAGAGGAGAGAATGAGTCGGGGGAGAGACAGAGGGGGAGGGACAGATTCCCTGCTGAGCAGGGAGCCCATGATCCCAGGACTCTGAGATCATGACCTGAACCGAAGGCAGACACTTAACCAACTGAACGACCCAGACGCTCTTAAAATTATTTATTGAAAGAACACTTTTAAGCTCTTGGGCATAGGCTGTTTATATTATTTTTAAAATCAAGTATTACTCGTGCATGCAAAAAAAAAAAAAAAAAAGGAACAAGATGTGAAATAAACACATTGGTTCTATCCGTTTAGAGTCCAGAGCTCACCCTGGGTCATGGATGTCCTGTCAGTCACGCTCTGTGCCTCCCGGGCAATGTGATGTGCAGATTATCTTAGAGTCCTTCACTATGATTTCCGCCATGGATGCCCGTTCTGCAAAGCCCTGCATTATACAATCTGTCTGCACAAACATCAGCAAGTACAGGGGACCCAGCCTCCTGGGTTGGTGGTACCTTCCTTTCTGGGATCCACGGAGCGTTTGGTGGCATGGAGATAGGGATTGCAGTCCTTCCTCCAACAACAAGTATTTGCTCTGCTAACATATAACGTATTCCCTATGGTTCTGTTTCTGTGTCTGTGTCCACACAAGCTTTTCTTCTTAGTGCTAAACCACAGTTATCTTTCTGAAGACATTTTTAAAGCAATTAAACTCAATGCACCAACTATGACCTTAACACAGTCGTCACTGCCGTGACCGGCTCATGCATACAGATGGTGACGACTGAGTCACAACTGTTGCCTGGCTGACGGCGATTTTAGGAAGCTTTCCAACTTCAGAGATGTGAAAATGTGAAAAAATGTTCACCTTCGAGTAGATGCAATATTGTATTATGCATACTTCCTTGGACTTCCAAGTTCTCTAAAGATCAGAAAACAGTTGACTAAACTTTTGAAAAGACAAATCAAGTATTATGCAGTCATTGAAAATTATAGTTTCTAGGGGTGCCTGGCTGGCTCAGTGGGAGGAGTGTGCGACTCCTGATCTTGGGGTCATGAGTTTGAATCCCGTGTTGGGGGTAGAGATTACTTAAATAAATAAGACCTAGAAAATAAGAAATTATAGTTTTTTTTTTAAAAAAAGATTTATTTATTTATTTGAGAGAGAGAGAGCGAGAGAGAGCGTGAGTGCATGCATGCGGACGTGGGGTAGGGGCAGAGGGGGAGGGGGAGTCTTAAACAGACTCTGTGGTGACAGCACAGCCCCACGAGGGGCTCAGTCCCGCAACCCTGAGATCCTGAATGGAGCCAAAACCAAGAGTTAGACACTTAATAGACTATGCCATCCAGGTGCCCCCAAAATTATGGTTTCTAAAGACTACAGAGTAACACGAGAAAATGTCATGACATTAAGGAAAAAAGAGTGGAAAAAGCAGAATATAAAATTGGGTGTACCACGTGACTACAACAATCAGAAACACACATGTATGGCAGAGACTGGAATGGCATCTATTGAAATGTTAGCCACAACTACCTTATGGGGCTATAGATGATTTTTTTAAAAATTGCATTTCCAGGGGCACCTGCGTGGCTCAGCCAGTGAAGTATCTGCCTTTGGCTCAGGTCATGATCCCAGGGTCCTAGGATTGAGTCTGGCATTGGGTTCCCTGCTCGGTGGGGAGCCTGCTTCTCCCTTCGCCGCTCCCCCTGCTTGTGCTCGCTCACTCTCTCTGTCAAGTAAATGAATAAAATCTTAAAATAAAATAAAATAAAATTGCATTTTCAGGAATATTCCAAATTTTCCTAAAGGACATGAATTGCCTAAAAAAGAAAAAAATTGTCATTCATTATCAATAATTACCATATAAACATTAACCTGATGCTGCCACAGAAATCTCTGTCCCCATTAAAGACATTCAGAAATGTTACATTGACACGTATTCAGATTTTTAAAATGTGCATTCTTGTTTAACGGAAGTAAGATTTTATCAATGAAGTGAATGTTTATCTACAAATATTTAACTCTTTGGAAAAAGTTTTTACAAAGTTTGGTTGGCAAGGGCTGTGGGTCAGGAGGTGAGGGGGCAGCTAGTGGAGGCCACACTCTTGACTCCGGTCTCACACTGCTGCTAGCACCCACTCCCCTTTCTCCTTCCTGCAGAGCTCCTGTTCTGTTTGGTCCCTCAGGAGAGGCAAATTCACCCCCAGCAACAGGTGTAAGAGTAGCTAGACCCCTTGCTATTCACCGGCTCAAGAATGAGCAGGTGACTTAATTTATAACAAGGAGGAGAAAGAAAAAAATATAATTGCTGGGCTTTTTGAGAATTTCTGGAACCCACCATGTCTCCTCATTCCCAGGGGATGTCCAGTGGGCCATGGGGGCCAGAGCTGGACAGTCCAGAGAATGTCCCAGAAGCAGAGCAGGAACCCAGAGTTGCTCCCAAAGTAATGTGGCCCTCCACTTCTATGAGCAAGGGCAGCGGGGTCTCTGTCACTAGTCAGCCCGGCTTCCTGCCTCGTCCCAGACATGCCTTCGCAACATGCTTTTGAAGTTAGTATTTTCTACAGTTGTGTCGTTTCTTCCAGGACTTGCTACATTAATTGGCAAAATGAAAATGTAGGGTCTCTTGCAATTATTAAGAATTTCAAGGTAGTGACTGCACACCATTAAACCAAGGGCAGGACTCTTCATCACGAGGACCCCTTACCTGTAGTGACTAAATGCATGGGTGTGGGTGTCACAGGGACCTGGGACAGAGCATGTCACTTACAGTGGGACCTCAGGCAAGGTGCTAACCATTCCCAGCCTCCCTGTCCACACGTTTGTATAGAAAGTTAAATAAGATGACACATGTTTAGCAAGTACCTGGCATATACCAAGCACTCAATATGTGTTAACTGCCATTGATATTCTAAATCCTCATAAAATAAATAATGCCTTAATGAGCCTCGTTGTGCAGTGAGCTTAGGTTTGATTGCCACAGATGGAATTACAGGGTCTCTAAGCATATGACTAATTTTTTATACACAGTTCTCCAAAAAGGAATGTTTTTGGCCCATTATTCTCTGAAAGGGGTCATCTGTCATCCTAGGACTTGGAAGCCGGTGAATCACATACTGCGATCTGTTACAAAAAGACACCTGTGGCTGCAATGTTGCTGGAGTGGGAGGGGGCATGGAGGGTACTGTGAACATCCCCCAAAGACTTGGCTCAGGTTAGTGACTGTGGGATGGGACACCGAAGCAGGAGCAGGACTTGGAGGACGTGACAGAGGTGGAATGGACAGGACTTGAGGAAGGGCATGTGGTGAAAGAGAGGGACGGGATCCGGGTGGGCAACTGGGTGGATGGCAAGGTCGTTGCCTAAGTGTGGAAACAGAAGTTCAGTCGGAGGGCTGGGAACAGGGTGGGGGAGATAAGCAGTGTCCTACAGTTTGGAACATGGAGGAGGATGAGATCTGTAAACAGGGAACTGGGAGGAACCAGTATAGACCGTGAGAATAATGTGGAAGCCACAGATACAGGGAACTCAAGTCCTTTTTTTTTTTTTTTAAGTTTTTATTTATTTATTTGACACAGAGAGAGAGAGAGAGAGAGAGAGAGAGACAGGCAGTGAGAGAGAGAACACAAGCAGGGGGAGTGGGAGAGGAAGAAGCAGGCTCCCAGGGGAGGAGCCCGTGGTTCCCAGAAGGCCGAGATCACGCCCTGAGCCTAAGGCAGCCGCTTAACGACTGAGCCACCCAGGCGCCCCTGGGAACCCAAGTCCTAAAACGAGTGAGAACTCCCCTGAAAGGAATCAGTAAAGGAAGACCCCCGAGCTGGCCTTAGTTACTACAGGTAATGGTCAGATAAGTCACTGGTCAGGTACTTATGCCATGTTAACATAAAAATTAGTTATGAATACTATTTCACAACATGGAGAATGGCCACGTTTAATGCTGTGAGAAAAAGTGGGATACAAAATACAGTACAATTATTGTTTTTTTTAAAGTAGAGGAAAGACTGGTAGCAGATATGCTAGACAACCAACGGTGAGGTGGCGGAGTTAGAAATTCTCCTGTTGTACGCGTTCCGGATTGTAGTTCATCCACGAGGACTCCCGGTTACCTGTGGGATAAGACAGCGATCCCACCACTGCCCCGAAGGTCAGTCCCGCCAAACCACGCCCATCCCGGCCACAGCCACCCGCTAAGCCCCCGCCGTCCTCTCCCCGCCCCACGCCGAGCCACGCGGGCTCCCTGTGGCCGAGAGCATCCGTGTCCCTTTCTCCACCTGCAGAATTCCCACTTCTCCTTACGTCCCAGCTTCAATCTCGATTCCTCTGCCAGCCCTGCAGACACCCCGACAAGGGTAAGCGCTCCTTGCTCAGGGACTCCCGCCGTGTCGCGGTCCGGGGAACCCGGTCAGAAACTCAGGCTCCGCAGGGTGTCAACCAGGACCGCGGGCTAGAGGCCCCGCCCCATTGCCCATCCGACCCCGCCCAGCATGACCCACCCCTCCCCTTAGCCCCGCCCATCCGCCCATCAGACCCCGCCCCACCGCACAGCTGACCCCGCCCACACCAGGATCCGCCCCGCCCCATCGGACCCCTCCCTCAGGCCTCGCCCCGCCTCCCATATGACTCCGCCCCCGCACCGCCCCATCTGGCCCCGCCCCTCCGTTCATCGGACCCCGCCCTCAGGCCGCGCCCCGCGCGACGAAAGTCCCACGTGACGCCCCTGCTTGTCGTGCCCTTTTAAGGCAGCGCAGCGGCAGTTCCGCCGGGCATCCTCGAGGTTGTTAGTCGCTGCGTTCTCCGGGGATCGGCGGTCTGCGCGTGCGCACCGCGGGGCGCTGTGGGACCTGCGCCGGCGAGCCGGGCGCAGCTGGCGAGGGGGAGCGCCTCACAGTCCGCTGTCTCCCGCCCGCAGCAGGCCTGAGCCTCGGATCTGCGAGGGCGCGGGGTGGCCGTGGCCTGTGTTCGCCCGCTGGGCTCGCTCCCAGGCTATGGGGCAGTCCCGAGGGCCGTGGTTCTGTAAGTACCGCCGCCCGCGCGTGTTCTTTGCTGGCGGAGATGCGCGCACACCTTCGGCCATGGGCCTCGGGGGACATGGCTGCCCCGCCAGGGCTCGGAGCCGCGGCCTGAACCCCAGCTGTGCCAGACTTCGTCCTCCTTCCCGCCGCGAGACGTGCGGGCACCCGGGTCCACGCCAGGAGCCCACCGGGTTGTGTGGGATGCAGCCCACATCTGAGGAATGAGAGAGAGACAGAGTGTCAGGGCCTCCCGCAGTGGAGGGGAGAATTGTGCGGGTTCTAGTGTGTGCGCGGGTAGGGGAGAATGCTTTTCCCTCCACACTTAGGCAGTTTGTATGTGTTTCTAAGATTTTCCTGTTTTAAGTCATCCCCACACCCAAGGTGGGCTCGAACTCACCACCCCAAGATCAAGAGTCTCACGCTCTACGACTGAGCCAGTCATACACCATAAACTTAGTTTTGAGTGAAAGGACGTGCAGTGTACTGACCCTAGGACATTTGCGACACCCTGGTCCAGCAGGACATGGGGTCACCCGTGTGTGCGTCCTCAGAATACAAAGTGTGTTGCAGACATTGCCCCGGCCCCCCAGCCGTAGCCCTGGCCCACTCAGTTCTTTCGTTACTGAGCTGTCTCTTTAATAACATGTAAATTAATCAAGATGCACCCTTGCCGGGCACTCTGCAGGGACGCCCCGCGGCCTGCGGGGAGGAGTACGCCGTCATCTAAGGTTCTTCAAAATCGAGCATGGTCAGTCTGGCTTACAGTCGAGAGTTTCCGAGTTTCCGTCACTGCCCCTATTACCTTCCTTACTCTGGGCCACCTTCTGCCGGGAGAAGTCCCTCCCTCCCCTGAGGCAGAGCCATCACTCACCTTCCAAAGCCAGCTGAGGCCTCACCCGCCTGGGCAGCCTTGCTTGAGCATCTCTCCCTGCTGTCTCTGCATATAGATTTCTTTTTTTTTTTTTTAAAGATTTTATTTATTTATTCGACAGAGATAGAGACAGCCAGCGAGAGAGGGAACACAAGCAGGGGGAGTGGGAGAGGAAGAAGCAGGCTCATAGTGGAGGAGCCTGATGTGGGGCTCAATCCCATAATGCCGGGATCACGCCCTGAGCCGAAGGCAGGTGCTTAACCGCTGTGCCACCCAGGCGCCCCTGCATATAGATTTCTTAGTCCATAAGTTGTTATGTGGCTCTCCTCCTATAAAATAAATGATCCCAAGTGTTTATAAATAGTTATATATTTGTGTAAGACTAGAAACCTCCATGAAAACAATGGCTATCTGGATGGTGAGTTTGCTAATGATTGCAATTAATTCCGAAATTTCCGTAGAGGATTTGCATCAGTTGTATAATTGGAAAAAAGAAACAATTGTGTTGAATAGCAAATGAAAATCCATTTCTACGTCCTGTTGGTAATTTAGCGCATATTATTTTAGACTTTTTACATAAATTTTTATAGTTTTTTTATTTTGATCACTGCCTATTTTGTACATCATCTTTTTATTTTGATTGTTTATTTTGTTCTCAGTCTTCCGTATAATTTTCGATGTATGGAAGTGTTGCAAATACAGTAAAAGATTTAAAAATTGATAAATTGGACTTCATAAAAATTTAAAACTTTGGGGTTGCAAATAGCACCATGAGAAAACAAAAAGACAACCCACAGAATAAGAGGAAATATTTGCAAAGTATATATTTGATAAGGGTCTGGTATTCAGAATATATAAGAACTCTTACAACGCAATAAAAAAGGCAAACTAATTAAAAACTGGGCAAAAGATTTGAATACACACTTCCTCAAAGAAGATAAGGAAATGGCCAATAAGCAGCAAAAAAGCTCAGTGTCCTTAGTCATGAGAGAAATGCAGAGTTGCAGCCACAGTGAGATAGTGCTTCACACCCGCAAGGGTGGCTCTAATCAGGACAGACAGTAACAAATGTTGGAAAGGATATGGAGAAGTTGGAGCCCTCATACAATCCTGGTGGAAATGTAAGCCGGTGCTACTGCTTTGGAAAACAGTCTGGCAGTTGCTTAAGTTCCTTAAGCATAGAATTATATGACCTAGCAATTCCATTCTTAGGTGTATACCCAGGAGGAATGAAAGGAAATAAAGAATTAATGCCCACACAGAAACTTGTACAAAAATGTGTATAGTAGCAGTATTCATGCTAGCCAAAAGGTCGAAACAGCCCACATGTTGAAGGGATAAAATGTGATATATCCACTCAATGGAATACTTTCGGCAATAAAAAATGAAGTACTGATGTGTGCCACAACGTGGATATGCTAGATGCTGGGGTTGCTGTGACAATGCACCACAAACCGGGCAGCTGAACAGAACTTATTGTCTCACAGTTTTGGAGGCTAGAAGTCTAAAATCAAGGTATTGGCAGGGTTGGTTCCTTCTTAGGGCTGTGAGGACTGTGCCTCTCTACCAGCTTCTGGTAGCCTCAGGCGTTCTTGGCCTGCAGATGGTGTTCTCCCTGTGTCTTGACATTGTCTTACCCCTACATGTGTCTATGTGTCCAAATTTCTCCTTTTTATAAGGAGTCCGTGAGTTTGGAGCCCACCCTAATGACCTCATCATACCTTGACATCTGTAGACATCCAATTTTCAAATAAGTCACATTCACAGGGCCTGGGGTTTAGGACTTCCATCTTTTGCGACATAACAATGGATGAAGCTTGGAAATACGGTAAATGAGAGACCATTCACGAGACTGCATACTGTATGATGCCACTTACATCAATTGTCCAGAATAGGCAGCTCTGTAGAGACAGAAAGTGGATTAGTGGTTGCCTAGGGCTGGGAGGGGGGAATAGAGAGTGATTGCTAAAATGTATGTAAATTATATGTATATGGGTGGCAAATTGTATCTCTGTAAAGCTGTTTAAAATATGACAACAACAGGGGTGCCTGGGTGGCACAGCGGTTAAGCGTCTGCCTTCGGCTCAGGGCATGATCCCGGCGTTACGGGATTGAGCCCCACATCAGGCTCTTCCACTATGAGCCTGCTTCTTCCTCTCCCACTCCCCCTGCTTGTGTTCCCTCTCTCGCTGGCTGTCTCTCTCTATTGAATAAATAAATAAAATCTTTAAAAAAAAAATATGACAACAACAACAATACATAGTTCTTGTTCACTCACCCTGCTTATCCTAATGTTAGCATATTATGTAACTAATACAATTAGCTAATCCAGAAAATTAACATCTGTGCAAAACTATTAGCTAATTTACAGACTTCATTCAGATTTCATCAATTGTCCAATTATTGTCTGATAGGATAAACAAATACCATGTTGCATTTGTTTATCCTATCTCTTAGCCTTCTGCAGAAATTCTAGTCTTTTTTTTGTCTTTGATGACCTTGTCATTTTTGAAAAGCATGGGAAAGTTATTTTGTAGAATGTCCTTCAGTTTGGATTTTCTGATTGATGAGATTCAGGTTATACATTTTTGGCAAGACTGTTACAGAACTGATGCTGTGTCCTCAGTGATCGTATCAGAGGGTACATGACATTGATAAGTTTTATTACTAATTAAGTCTGATCAGTTTGTTAGGTTGATATTGTAATTGTAAAGTTAATTTTTTTTCTTTTTAAATTAACAAATAGCTTGTGGGGAGAAATGCTGAGACTATGTGGAAGTTTATTTACCACACTTTCATCCACTAATTTTAGGTTACAGTCTTACCTACAGCAATTATTACTGTGGTGTTTACCTGTGTTTTTATTTCTAGTTCTCTTTCTACATTTATTTTTATTTTTTTATTTTTTATTTTTAGATTTTATTTATTTATTTGAGAGAGAGAAAGAGAGAGCATGTGCAAGAGAGCGTGAGCCGGGTGAGGGGCAGAGAGAGAAGCAGACTCCCCGCTGAGCAGGGACCCTGATGCGGGGCTAGATGCCAGGACTCCAGGGTCATGACCTGAGCTGAAGGCAGATGCTCTACGAACTGAGCCACCTGGGTGCCCCTCTTTCTACATTTATTAAATGGAATTCTGCTGTAAGGAAGAGCTGTCTTTTCTCCCCCATTTTTATTATTTGTTTATAATTTTTTGTTTTATTTTTTTAAGTAATCTTTATACCCAGTGTGGGGCTCAAACTCATGACCCTGAGATCAAGAGTCATATGCTCCACTGACTGAGCCAGCCAGGCACCCCTTTTCTCCCCAGTTTTTAAATTTACTTTTTCAGTTGTTTTATTTATATCAGCATGGACTCATGGATTTTTATTCTATTGATTTCAATCTGTTAGTGTCATTATTTACTATGTTGCTCAAATTGTCCCTGATTTGGCCATTGAGAGCTTGTTGTAGCGAGCCTCTAAGATAGCCCCCAACAATTCCCACCTCCTGGTATTCAGGCCCTTGTGTAATCTCTTCTCCTTGAGTGTGGGCTGGATTTAGTGATGTTTCGTGAATAGAAAAGGTGATGGGATGTCATTTCTGAGATTAGGGTAAGAAAAAGACTGGCTTCCATCTTAGGCAGCCTCTCTTGTTGTCTCCTTCTCTTGCTTCCTTGCCGCCTTACTCCCTTGC
The DNA here is from genome assembly GCF_017311325.1 of Ursus maritimus. Taxonomy (NCBI): domain Eukaryota; kingdom Metazoa; phylum Chordata; class Mammalia; order Carnivora; family Ursidae; genus Ursus; species Ursus maritimus. The sequence continues at coordinate 93,857,276 of NW_024425563.1, read as the reverse complement.
TTTGATGGAAGCTAGCTACCATATTGTGAGCTGCCCTATGGACAGGCCCCTGTGCCAAGGAACTGAGAGAGGCCTTTCAGCAACAGCTAGTGAAAAACTAAGGCCCTCAGTCCAGTAGTCCCCAAGATCATCCTACAACCTTACTACTATCCAATGGTGTACTGGATGTTATAGCCATTTCTATAAAGCAAGGAAAATAAATAAAATGCAGACAGTGGAAAGAAATAAAAATGTTTTTATTCACAGACCACATGCTTGTCTGTACAGAAGATCTGAGGGAGATTACAAAAAGCTTCTAGAACTATTAACACTTTAGCTGTTACAGATGCAAAATCATCTATAGACATTAATTGTATGTCTATGTGCTAGCAACAATCAGAAATTGAAAAAACATTTTAATGCCATATACAGTACTATGAAAAATATTAAATGCTTCTGAATAAACTTGAGAAAAGATATGGAAGACCTTTACACTGAAAGCTACCAAACATTGCTCAGAGAAATTAAAGGTCAAAGTAATGACAAGATAGGCTGTGTTCATGGGTTGGAAGACTCAATGTTGTTAAGATATCAGTTCTTCCTGAATTAGTCAGAATATTCAATGTAATGAAAATCAAAATCTCAGCTGGGGTGCCTGGGTGGCTCAGTCAGTTAAGTGTCTGACTTCAGCTCAGGTCATGATCTCAGGGTCCTGGGATCGAGCCCACATCAGGCTCCCTGCTCAGCGGGGAGTCTGCTTCTTCCTCTCCCCATCCCCCTGCTCGTGCTCTTTCTCTCTCTCAAATAAGTAAATAAAATCTTTAAAAAAAATCCCAGCAGGCTTTTTTGGTAGAAATTTGCAGGTTGATTCTGAAGTTTATATGGATACACCAAGGACTCAGAATGGGAAGACCAACTTTGCGGAAAAAAAGTGGGAGGACTCAAGCCATATGATCGCAAGATATATTATAAAGCTATGCAATGAAGAAGATGTGTTGACATAAAGATAGCCAAGTTATCTTGAAATAATGAAAGAATAGAAGATGAAATATGAAAATGAAAAAAGAATAGAGAGTACAGAAATAAACCCACATGTTGATTTTCAGAAAGGTGCTGCCATAGACTGAATGTGTCCACCTAAATGTCGTATGTTAAATCCTAATCTCTAAGGTCATATGGTATTAGGAGGTGGGGCACTTTTCAATTAATTAGGTCATGAGTGCAGAGCCCTCCTGAGTGGGATCAGTGTCCTTATAAAAAAGAGACCCTAGGGAGTTCCTTTGTCCCTTCTGTCATGTGAGGATACAGCAAAAAAAACCAGTCATCTATAAATTAGGAAGTGGACCCTACAGATACTAAATCTGCTCGTGCCTTGATCTGGGACTTCCCAGCCTCTGGAACTTTGAGAAATCTCTGTTGTTTATAAGCTCCCCAATCTATGGTATTCTGTTACAGCAACTCAAATGGACTAAGATGGACGCCAGAACAATTTGATGGAGAATGGCTCTGGAACAATTAGATAGATGCATAAAAAATAATCTCAACTTTACCTCACATAAAAATGGAACATAGACCTAATTGTTAAATTAAGTTAGAACTATAAAACTTCTAGAAAAAAAAACACAGAAAATCTTTGTGACCTTGGGTATAACAACGATATTTTAACTATAACTTAGGCATGAGCTATACAAGAAAAAAATCAATAAATTGGACTTTATCAAACCATGAGGAAACTCTGAAGTGTGGAGAGAAGATGGCAGACTTGGGAAGGGATCTTGGGATCTGAAAATGACATGACAGCGAGTTCTCTTTTTACTTAATACATCCTGGAGAAGCCAACAACCTGGAAATACCAGTGGGAGTTTGGGGAGGGGGGAAGCCCCAACAGATTCCTGTTCTCTTTCACCCAAGGACCAGGAAAGGGGCAACTTAGCAACACAGAAAACTTATAGGCAATAACTGCTTTGCTATAGCCAAACACCATGGAACAAAATGGGGCTCCATCCGCATTAGCAAAGGTTAAGTGGGGAGCCTAGACTTTGATGATAGCCATGTTGTAAAGAGGCAATCCTCCTTCCTTGCTGGGGTGATGTCAGAGGAGGCCCAGAGGAGATGGGATTGTCATGCCCCCCACAGTGATGATACCTTTTCTGTCTCACAGTGAAGGCCACATGGGGAGCAGTTACAAGGCATTCCTCACCCTCTGTATTGGTGTTCTTTAGAGAAACTAGGGTGGGGGGTGGGAAAAGGGAGATATATTTATTATAAGATACTGGCTTATGGGAATATGGAGGCTGAGAAATCCAATGATTGGCTCTGTACAAACTGGAGACCCAGGAGAGCTGGTGGTGTGGTTTGAAGGCTGAGCACTGGAGAACTGGTGGTGTGGATTCCAGTCTGTGTCTGAAGGCCTGAAAACCAGGAGCACTAAGATTGATGTCTTAGCTCAAGCATTTAGGCAGAGAGCCAATTTAACTTTCCTCCACTTTTTTGTTCTGTTCAGGCCCTCAACAGATTGGATATTACCATCCACATTGGGGAGGATCATCTGTTTCATTCAGTCCATCAATTCAAAGGCAAATCTCTTCTGGAAACACCCTTACAGATGCACTCAGAAATAATCTTTAACCAGCTGCGTGGGCATTTTGTGTCCCAGTCAAGTTGACATATAAAATTAACCATCACATTCTTGCAGCCAGGGTGGTGGATTTTCATCTTCAGTTGGCTATAATAAGGTGGGGTCTTCCTTCTTGTGCTTGTGTGATGTCAGAGGAGGCCAACAACCTGGAACTGTGAGAAAGAAATCTCTGTTGTTTGTAAGCTCCCCAGTCTATGGTGTCCAAATAGGATATACCTCAAAAAAGACCATGCCAAGATGCTTCATAGTCAAAATTCTGAAAACCAAAGACAAAGTATCTTGAAAAAAAAATAATATATGGAAAACAATCCAAATTGTAACAGAATTTTTACCAAAATCCAAGAAGGCCAGAAAAGAAAGTGGTATGGTATTTTCAAGTGTGAAAACAAAGAACTGTAACTCAGAATTCTCTATCCAGTGAAAATATTCTTCTGGAATAAAGTGGAAATCAAGGCATTCTCTGATGAAGGAAAACTAAGAGGATTTTGTCACCAGCAGATCTACCCATTCAAAAAAGAAAGAAAGAAAGAAAGAAAGAAAGAAAGAAAGAAAGAAAGAAAGAAAGAGAAAGAAAGAAAAGAAAAGAAAAGAAAAGAAAAGAAAAGAAAAGAAAGAAGGCTAAAGGCACTTCTTCAGTTTGAAAGGAGATGATAAAAGAAGGAATCTTGAAACATAAGGAAGGGATTATAAAACAGTAGAAAGAGTAAATATGTAAGTTAACACGATGGGATTTTTTTTTCTCTTGTCGAATTTTCTAAATTAAGTTGGATGGTTGAGGCAAAAATTGTAACGTTGTCTGATATGGGTCTCAAAGCATACAGGGGGAATCTTTAGGACAACTTTATTATAAATGACAGGGGATAAAGGAACTTAAAGGATTGTAATGTTTTTACATTTCACTTGAACTGGTAAAATGTCAACACCAGAGTGCTATGAAAAGCATGTGTAATATAAAACCCAGAGAGCAATCACTAAATGTCTAGTCAAAGAGAAAATTTCAAAAGCACTATTTATAGAACAAAATGGAATTCTAACAAAAGGTACAAGGAAGGCAGAAAAAAAAAAAGGCAGATGAAGAACAGAGGAAAGAAACAGAAAAAAAAAATGAAACAAAATCCCCACTGAAGTCCTAGTATATCAATAATTACATTAAATGTAAATGTCAGAATATGCTGATTATGAGAGAGGGACAGAGTGGACAAAAATATATAGTCCCCACAAAGAAAACTCAGTTCAAAACTAATGGTATAGGTAGGCTGAAAATAAAAAGATGGAAAAAGATGTGCAATGCAGACAATAATCAAAAGAAAGCAGTAGTATTCTGAGGTAGATTCCAGAGCAAAGAAAATTACAGGGACAGAGAGGAGCATTTCATAATGATAAAAAGGGTCAGGCTATCAAGACATAGCAATCCTAAATTCATATGCACTAAACAACAGAGCTGTAAAACATGTAAAGCAAATATAGACCTGAGAGGAGAAATAGACAAATCCATGATTATATTGGAGACATCAACACCCCTCTTTCATCAACTGATTAAAGTACCCAGAAAATCAGCAAGGACATATAATAACTCAATGGTACTATCAATCAACAGGGTCCAACACACACAATACCTCAATAGCAGAATAGGCGTTCGTTTCAAGTTCTCACGGACAGTTTACCAAGATAGACCATTTACCACAATAGGGCCACAAAACAAAATTCAACATATTTAAAATAATTGAAATCATACTGTGTGTGTTCTCACCACAATGGAATCAACTAGAAATCAGTAACAGATAACAGGAAAATCTTGGAACAGTTGGAAAATAAACAACAATTTGCTAAATAATTTATGAGTTAAAGAAGTCTCAAAGGATAATAAAAAAGCGCATATTGGACTGAATGAAAATGAAAGCAAAACATACCAAAATATGTAGTGAATATGTAGTGAATGTAGTGCTAGCAGGAAATCTTATAGCACCAAATTCTTACATTAGAAAGAGAGTAGGTCTCAGGGAAATAATCTAACTTTTCAATTTAAGATCCTATAAAAAGAAGAGCAAGATAAACCTGGAGGTGCAGAAGGAAGGAGACAAGAAAATCAATCAATGAAATTGAAAAGATAAAAACAGTGGAGAAAATAAAAGATAGTTCTTTGAAAAAATCAATAATATTGACAAACCTTTGATAAGACAAAGAAAAAAGGATGACACAAATTTCCAGGCAGGAATGAAATGTGATATCACTACAGATCTTGTAGACATCAAAAGTATAATAAGGAAATATAACTATACATATATAAGGTTGACAACTTAATGGACTAATTTCTCAGAAATCATCCAATATGAAAGATAATTTGTATAGTTCTATAAATAGAGAAATTGAAATTTTAATTTTAAAACATCCAAAAAAGCGGGGCACCTGGGTGGTTTAGTTGTTAAGCGTCTGCCTTTGGCTCAGGGCGTGATCCCAGAGTCCTGAGATCGAGCCCCATATTGGGCTTCTCCACCGGGACTCTGCTTCTTCCTCTCCCACTCCCCCTGCTTGTGTTCCCTCTCTCGCTGGCTGTCTCTCTCTCTGTTAAATAAATAAATAAATAAATAAATAAATAAATAAATAAAATCTTAAAAAAGAAATCCAAAAAAGAATCATGTTTTCAGTGGAGAATTCCACCAAACATTTACAGAACAAATTCTAAACATTATCTTCCAGAAAACAGAAAAGGAGAAATTTCCCAACTCATTTTATGAGGTCAGTGTTATACCCAAACCATACAAAGACCATCCAAAAAAGGAAAACTACAAATTAATATAGCTCATGAATTCAGATGCAAAAATCCTCAATGAAACATTAATAAGTAGAATTCAGCAATATATAAAAAGTTATGGGATATGGGGAAGATGACAGAGTAGAAAACACAGAAATCTGTCTTCCTGCTTAGACAATTGTCCTGGCAGAATCTGCTTGATTTAATTATGTTGAAACTCCATAGTTTCTTCAAAGATTTGCAACTTCCTTGAGGCACCTGGGTGGCTCAGTACATTAAGCATCTGCCTTCGGCTCAGGTCGTGATCCCAGGGTTCTGGGATCAAGCCCCTCATCAGGCTCCCTGCTCAGTGGGGAGTCTGTTTCTCTCTCTCCCTCTGCATGCTGCTCCCCTTGCTTGTGCTCTCTCTCTCTCTGTCAGATAAATAAATTAATTAAATAATATTAAAAAAAAGATTTGCAACTTCCTGAAGAAGACTTGAATGGGAGAGTGCAGTTAATTTTGGTCAGTTTCACCAGTGGTTACCCATCCCCCATCTTCAGCTCAATGGCAATCGGTTATGCATTTGTTCCAGGAGCAGCTAAAAATCTAGTTGAGCCAGGGTGGACAATATGGACCCTGTCCTCCAAAGATTAGGAATCTGTTTTCTCTTCCTGCTCCTGATCATAGAAGTGCAGATACAGGAGCAGGCAGCCATTGCTGCACCTCTCCCATTGTTTCAAGTACTTTGCCCTACAGCTGAAGTGGCTTCCAGGAGATTTAAAGAGCTGGCACCTCCCCACCCCACACCTTTATCTCTTTTTTTCATTTTTGGAGCCAGACGTTTAAGGACTAGGTGATTCCAAAGTGACCACACATACAGGGGAATTTAGGAAGTCATTGTGCATGCCTAGGGAAAAGCTAACCCTCAGAAAGAACTGAGAAGGCACTACGTTTACACCTCAGACTGATTTCTGGCACAGAGATACTCTACAACAATTAAACAAAGACAAAGACAAAAACAAAACCCCCAAAACCCAAAAGAAAATCCTAGGGAAAGGGGAGAATCTGATTTCCAGGCTTAATATATTATCAGATTCAAACATCCAAGTTTTCAGGAAAAAAAATCACAAGACACATAAGGAAACAGGGAAGTATGCCAATTTCAAAGAACAAGACAACAGACAATGTCCAGTGACAAAGGCCAGATGGCAAATCTACTAGAGAATGACTTTGAAAAACTGTGTTAAAGATGCTCGAAAAACTAAAGGATGTGGAGAAAGTCAAGAAAATGATATATGAGCAAAGTGGAAATATCAACACATCACAAAGAAATTCTGGAGCTGAGAAGTAGAAGAACTTAAGTGAAGAATTCACTAGAGAGATTCAAAGGCACATATGAGCATGCAGAAGAATCAGTGACCTAGAAAAGATCATTGAAATGATTAAGTCTGAGAAAAGGAAAGAATAAAGATTGAAGAAAAAGAACAAAACCAAAGGAAACTGTGGGACACCTTCTAGAGGATTAATGTACATTGTGGAAGTCCCAGAAGAAGAGAGAGAGGGGCAGAGAGATTATTTGAAGAAATAATGCCTGAAGACTTCCCAAATTTGAAGAAAGACTTGAATATAAATATCCAAGAACCTTAATAAGCTCAAAGTAAGATGAATTCAGAGAGACCCACATGGAGGCACTTAAATTGTTAAAAACAAAAAAAGAGAGAATCTTGAAAGCAGCAAGAGAGATGTGACTCATTACATTAAAAGGATGTTCAATAAGACTATCACCAGATTCCTCACCTGAAACTTTGGAGGCCAGAAGTCAGTGGGCTATCATATTCAAAGTGGTGAAAGGGGGAAAAAAAAAACTCTGCCAAGAATCCTATATCCACCAAAACTGTCCTTCAGAAGTGGAGAAATTAAACCCAAAGCTAGCAGAAAGAAAGAAATGGTAAAGATCAGAGATGAACAAAATATAGAATAGAAAAACAAGTTTTTGAAATTGTTTCTTGAAAAGACCACCACCACCAACAACAACAAAAGACTAAGGAGGATTCTAGGAAGATGGTGGAGTCAAAAGCACCAGCAATCTGTTTCTCTGTCTGGACAATTGTACTGGCAGAATCATCTGATGTAACTGTTTTGGAACTCTGGAGTCTTTTGAAGGCTTGCAACTTTCAGGGGAAGGTTTGGATAGGAAAGTACTTGATTTCGGTTCTAGAATGGTAATAGCTACACATTGCCAACCCCCAGCCACTTGGCAGGCAGCTGTGTTCCTGGACCAACTTGCACACAACTTGTGGTAGCCAAGCAAGCAAGAAGGATTCTGCTCTCAAAATATCAGGGATCTTTCATCTGATCACTGATTGCTGCTTCTGAACACAGAGGTGCAAAGAGGCAGGGAGCCATTTTATTGCACCTTCCCCATCTGGCTCAAGTGTCTTATAGGATATTTAAAGAGCCAATGCCCCCCCCTTCATCCTTCATTTTTTGCTGTGTGTGTGTGTGAGAGAGAGAGAGAGAGAGAGGAGAGAGAGGTGGGGAACCAGGCATTAAAGACTAAGGTATTCAAAAACACCTGCATATACAGGGAAAATTAGAAAGCGATTGTGCATGCCCAAGGGAAGAAGGAGATGTTAAATCTATACCTTGGGCTTATCCTGGGCACAGAATGAATATAACAATAAAAAATAAACAAAAATAACAAAACCCAGCAAACCCTGGGGAAGGGAAAGAATCTGATTTTCAGAGTTATCACATTATTAGATTCAAATGTCCAGTGTGCAACAAAATACCACCAGGCAAGGAGACAGGAAAGTATTACTCATTCAAAGGAAGAAAAAAACACAACAGAACCTGTTCCTGAAAAAGACTTATTGGAAGATATATTAGGCAAAAACCTCACAATAATGTTCTTAAAGATGCTAAAAGAACTGAAGGAAGATGTGGAGAAAGTCAAGGAAACAATGTGAGAACAAAATGCAAGTATCAATTAAGAGATGGAAAATCTAAAAAGAAATCAAAATGAAATTCTGGAGCTGAAATGTACAATAACTGAGATTAAAAAAAAATCACAAGGAGTCAAAGGCAGATTTGAGCTGGCAGAACATAAATCAGTACTTTAAGAAAAGACAATGGAAATTATTGAGGTTCAGGAATAGATAAAGATGAAAAATAGCAAACACAATTAGATGTCTATGTGAAACCACCAAGAGCACCAATATACGCACTGTGGGAGTCTTGAAGAAGAAAAAGAAGAATGGCGGAGGGGGAGGAAGAGAGAATATTTAATGAAATGATGGCTGAAAGCTTCCCAGATTTGAAGAAAGACATGAATATAAACATCCAAGAAGCTCAACAAGCTCCAACTAAGATGAACTCAAAAAGACCCACTCCAAGACACATTATAGTCAGACTTTCAAAAGCCCAAGAGAAAGGGCTAACCTTGAAAGCAGCAAGAGAAGACGGTTGTCACAAACAAGTGATCAGGGATCATCCAGAGATTTTTTTTTTTTTAGTCAGAAACTTTGGAAGCTAGAAGACAATGGGCAGGTATATTCTAAGTGCTCAAAGGAAAAAAAAATCAATCAAGAATCCTATGTCCAGCAAAACTGTCCTTCAAAAGCGAGGGAGAAATCAAGACATTACTAGAGAAACAAAAATTGAGGGAGTTTGTGACCACTAGACCTGCCCTGCAAGAAATGCTTAAGGGAGTCCTGCAAAGTGAAAGGACACTAGACATTAACCTGAAGCCATGAGGAGAAATAAAGATCTCAGTAAAAATAAATACATGGACAATTATAAATGCTAGGGTTATTATAATAGCTTGTAACTGCACTTTTTTCTTTTCTATCGGATTTATGGTACTAATGCATTTAAATGAGAAAAAACCTAATTACTAATATAATTATTACTGTAACTTTGATTTGTAACTCCAAATCGTATTTTCTACATAATTTAAGAGACGCATTTAAAATAGTAATTTATGTTTTGGAGCACAGAATGTATAAAGATGTGATTTGGTAATGTCAACAACCAGAAGGGTTGGGGACAATATAAAGGAACAGCTGTTTTGTATATTATTGAAGTTAAGCTGCTGTAAATTCAATTTAGAATGTTACAACTTTAGGATATTAAGTGCTAATCCCCATGGCAGCCACAAGAAAATAGCTATAGAATATACATACAAGGAAAGTAAGAAGGAACTTAAACATTTTGCTACAAAAAATCAAACACAAAAGAAGATAGGGATGCAGAAAAAGAGGGAACAAAAAAAGCAATAGAGCATATAGAAAACAAATAGCACAATGGCAGTAGTAAGTGCCTCCAAATCAGTAATTACTTTAAATGTAAAAGGATTAAATTCTCCAATTAAAAAACAGAGATTTGCAGATCAAACTATATGTCTGTCTACAAGAGACTCACTTGAGATCTAAAGATACAGACCACTTGAAAGTGAAAAGAGAGAAAGATATTCCATGCAAATAAGTAACAAAAAGAGAGCACAAAAGACTATAATTTCAGAAAAAATAGACTTTAAATCAAAAAAGCTTACAAGAGAAAAAGACATTACATGTTAACTAACATTTTAACAGCAAGAAGATATAGTAATTATAAACATTTATGCACCTAATGATAGATTATCAAAATATACGAAACAAAAAGTGACAAAATTGAAGGGAGAAATAGTTTTATCATAATGGTTGGAGACTTCAGTACCCCACTCAAACTAATAGAACAACCAGGCAGAAGATAAAGAAATAAGGACTTAAGTAAGACAATAAACCAACTAGTTCTAACAGACACATACAGAGCACTCCACCTAACCACACAGCATATACATTCTTCTCAAGTGTACATGTGAGATTTCCCTGGATAGACCATATGGAGGGCCACGAATTAACTCAATTGATTTTAAAAGTTAGTTGTAATCCAAAGTGTCTTCTCTGACCACAATGGGTAAAGTTAGAAGCCAACAACAAACTAAAATACACAAAATTTTGGGCACTAAAAACACTTTTAGGGACACCTGGATGGTTTAGTCTGTTGAGCGCCTGCCTTTAGCTCGGGTCAAGATCTCAGGGTCCTGAGATCAAGTCCCACATTGGGCTCCTTGCTCAGTGGGGAGCCTGCTTCTCCCTCTGCCTGCCACTCCCCCTGTTTGTTCTCTCTCTCAAATAAATAAATAAAATCTTAAAAACAAAAACAACCCCCCTACACTTTTAAACAACCAATTGAAGAAGAAATCACAAGGGAAATTTGAAAATACTTAGAAAACAAAAACAACATACAAAACTCACAGGATGCATTCAAAGTGGTGCTAAGGGGGAAATTTATAGCTATAAATGTCTACATGAGAAACAAGAAAGATCTCAAAACAACAACAAAACTTTACAACTTGAGGAACTAGAGAAAGAAGAATACGCTAAAGCCACAGCTAGCAAAAGGAAAGAAACAATAAAGATTAGAGCAGAGATCAATGAAATAGAGTGTAGAGAAATGGCAGAGAAAATCAATGAAACCAAAAGTCGGTTCTTTGAAATGATCAACAAAATTGACAAGCCTTTAGCTAGATGGACTAAGAGAAAAGGAAGTCTCAAATTACTAAAATCAGAAATGAAAGTGGGGACATTAGTATTGATTCTACAGAAATAAAAACTGATTATAAGAGAGTACATGAACATTGTATGCTAAAAAATTGGATAATGTAGATGAAATGGACAGATGTCTAGAAGTACAAAACCTACCAAGACTAAATCATGAAGAAATAGACAATCTGAATAGACCTATTATTAGTAAGAAGATTGAGTCAGTAATAAAAAAAAAATCTCCCAACAAAGAAAAGTGCTGGTCCCGATGGTTTCACTGGTGAATTCTACCAAACATTTAAAGAAGAATACTTTTTCAAACATTTCCAAGAAATTGAAGAGTACACTTTGTAACTCATTCTATGAGGCTGGCTTACTCTGTTGGCCAGACAAAGCCAGACAAAAACTACAGACCAATGTTCCTGATGACCATTGATGCAGAAATCCTCAACAAAATACTAGTAAACAATTCAGCATTTTAGGAGGATTTTACAATCACAACCAAGCGGGATTTATCCCTGGTTTGCACAGATGGTTCAAATTATGAAAATCAATCAATGTGATGCAACACATCAATAAAATGAAGGGAGAACACACATGATTATCTCATTTGATACAGAGAAAGCATTTGTCAAATTCAACATCCTTTTATGATAAACACAACAAACTAGGAATAGTAGGAAACTATGTAATAATGTAATAAATGCTGTGTAATGAAAGCCATACATGAAAAACACAGCAAACTTAACACTCCATGGCGAAAGACCGAAAACTTTTCCTCTAAGATAGGAATAAGGCAAGGATGCCCACTTTCACTACTTCTATACAATATAGTAATAGAAGTTCTAGCTAGAGCAGTTAGGCAAGAAAAAGAAATAAAAGGCATCCAAAGTGGAAAGGAAGAAGTAAAATCTCTGCAGATGATACGATCTTATAGGAAGATCTTAAAGATGCTACAAAACTATTTAATAAATGAATTCAGCAAAGTAGCAGGATACAAAGTAAATACAGAAACCAGTTGCAATTCCATACTCTAACAATGAGCAAACTGAAAAGGAAATTATGAAAGCAATTCTTGGGGCACCTGGGTGGTTCAGTTGGTTAAGCATCCAACTCTTGATTTGGGCTCAGGTTGTGATCCCAGGGGTCATGAGATGGAGTCCCGTGTTGGGCTCTGTGCTGGGCATGGAGCCTGGTTGGGATTCTCTCTCTCCCTCTCCCTCCCCACCACTCGCACACTCTCTTTCTATAATTAATTAATTAATTGATTGATTAATTAAATAAAAGCAATTCTATTTATAATAGCATAACAAAGAATGAAATATTTAAGAATTAACCTAACCCAGGAGATGAAAGACATACAACGAAAACTTCAGAACATTGCTGAAAGAAAAGAAGACATACATGAATGAAAAATGGAAACCTATCCCATGTTCATGGACTGGAAGACAATATCATTAAGATGTATTACCCAAAGTGATCTACATATTCAGTGCCATTCCTATCAAAATCCCAGTGACTTTTTTTTCATTCCATTCTAAAATTTATGTGGAATATCAAGGGACAGTGAATAGCTGAGGCAATCTTGAAAAAAAGATCAAACCTGGACTCATAGTTTCTGATTTCAAAACCTACTACAAAGCTACAATAGTCAAAATGGTGTGGTGTTGGTATATGATAGACATCTAGACCAATGGAATAGAACAGCTCAGAAATAAACCTGTACATCTCTGATGATAAGTGATGATGAGCGTCATTTCATGTGTCTGTTGGCCATCTATTTTCTTTGAAGAAATGTCTGTTCGTGTCTTTGGCCCATTTTAAAAATTGGATTATTTGTTTTTTGGGTGTTGAGTTGTATAAGTTCTTTGTATATTCTGGATACTAAACCTTTTTTGAAATAAGTCAGAGAAAGACAAATACCATATGATTTCACTCATATGTGGAATTTAAGAAATAAAGGGAAAAAAATAAGAGAGAGAGAAATCAAGAAATAGACTTTTATATAGAGAACAACCTGATGGTTACCAGAAGGGAAGGGGGGAGGGGGATGAGTGTTGTGTGAGCACTTGAAAGAATGTATAGTCTATAGATATTGAGTGTAATATTCTATATATGTGTGTTAGGTCAAGTTCTTTTTTTTCATGTATTCTTTATGCTTATGGGGTTTTTTTGTGTGTATGTTTCTCAAGTACTGGATGATGGCAAAGGAAAATTAAGGTTGCAGATGGAATTAAGGTTGGTAATCGGCTGACTTGAATATGAAACCATTATCTGGATTAGGGGAAGGGGTAATGTCATTAGGGGGTCCGTGAAGGTAGACAGGAGGCAGAAGAAAAGATGAGGAGAGGCAAGTTTGCTGGATTTGAAGAATGAGGAGGGGGCCGTGAGATGAGATCAATAGGCCACCTCTAGAAACTGGGAAAAGTAAGGGAACAGAATTTTCCCCAGGGGCCTATGGCAAGAAACAGCCTTGCCGACACCTTCTAACCTACAGAACTGGAAGATGATGGACTTGTGCTGTTTTGCCATGTGACATGATGTATTCATAGGCGATGGGGATTAGGATATGGGTATCTTTGCGAGACCATTACTTTTCTTACAACTCTTGCTTTAAAATTTTTAAAAAATGTAACCCACAATACACTATTATTGTTTCTAAAGCCAATGTTTGTTTAAATTACTATTTTCTATGCTCTTTATTACTTCACGCAGCCCACATCTTCCATCTGCCAATTTCCTCTTACCTAAAGTACATCCTCTTAGTTTTATTCATTTCACTCTTATGTAAACAGGTGTTACATAACTAATTTGCTTAGCCCTTTGAAGCTGTAAGGTGGTATCTTTCACCAGTTTTGGAAAATTCTTAGTAACTATCTTTTCAGATATTGCTTCTCCGTTTTTCCTCCTTTCCCAGCTGGGTCCATAATTATATATATGTTAGACCTTCTGACTTTATCTGTTGTGTTTCTTAACCCTTCATATTTTCCTTCTCTTTGACTTTTTGCTCCGTTACTGATAATCTTTTCATTCTATTTTCCATTTCACTAATTTCAGTGTGTCTAATTTGCTATTAAACCCATCCATCATGCTTGTATTTTCAATTCTGTTTTATTTAAATTTTGATTGTTTTTCAAACTCATCCTCTTTTGTATATATTTCATGGCTATTTTTTATCTGTTTTAAAGTATTAAATATAATTATTGTAAAGTCTATGTCTGATAAGTCCATTTATCTGAAATTCTTAAAGGTCTGTTCCAGTTGATTTTTTTTTTTTTTTCTCATTCATGGTGCCTTGTTTCCGTTTGTGTTATTTTTGACTCTGGAAGTATATTTGGAATTTTTCTTTGGGATTTTATTTTTCTTGGAATTTTACTTCATAAATTCTGAAGCCCATTTATCCTGAATCCACATTTATCCTGATGCCCAGGATAAATGTGGATTTTTCCAGAGGAAATTTGTGTGTGTCTGCCAGGCTCTGGAAGCACTCCCAACCCAGGATCACTCTAAAGTTGTTCTCAGTTTTCAGATTACCCAGGTGGTGTGAATTCAGGCTGTGCAAACTTGAAGGAGCCACTTGTGGTTTCCATATTCTCAGGGGTAATCCTCTCCTGAACCAGACTGGAGACAGTCAACTCTTCTCTGGGGTGGAGGCCAGTTATTTCTATTTCACTGTCAAAACCGTGGGTATGACCCTCTGGAGTCCCAACCCGAGGGAAGGAGGCTGCTCTTTTAGAGCCCCTGCCTTGGATTGGTCCTAAAGGTTGTTTTCTGTTCCTCAGACACCTGTAGCTGTGAAATCCCACAGGCAGGTCCTCTGGTCTGGCAAAGGCCCCCAAGAGAAGGAAGCGGTCGTCACTCTCTAGGCTCACCTCTTTGCTTCTATGACCTGACCAGAGGATCCCCAGCTTTCTTACCGATTGATAATTCTAATTTTAAAATAATTATCCAAAGTTTTAAGTTGTTTTTAGGATTACGGTCCAATTAGGTATATAGCCTGCATTTTCTGAATTAAAATTCACTCTTTCAGACCTTTTATTTCAACAATATATTTTTAAAATTTCTGAGATTTCTTTTTTTTTTTTTAAAGATTTTATTTATTTATTGGACAGAGATAGAGACAGCCAGCGAGAGAGGGAACACAAGCAGGGGGAGTGGGAGAGGAAGAAGCAGGCTCCTAGCAGAGGAGCCTGATGTGGGGCTCGATCCCATAACGCCGGGATCACGCCCTGAGCCGAAGGCAGACACTTAACCGCTGTGCCACCCAGGCGCCCCTAAAATTTCTGAGATTTCTAAATAGATTCTCTTCAAACATTTTTTTTTTGTCTTGGCAAAATGTATACAACATAAAACTTACCATTGTAATCATTCTAAGTGTACAATTCCGTGGCATTCATTACATTCCCATGATGTCCAACCATGACATCACTATTTCTAAAACTTTATCGTTCCAGAGATTCTGTAACTACTAAGAAGCAACTCCCCATTCCCCCATCTCCAGCCCCTGGCAACCCCTAATTCACTTTCTGTATCCGTTTGTTAGTTTGCCTACTCCAGGTTCCTCATGCAAGTGGAGCCCAGAATATCCTTTTGTGTCTGGCTTATTTCACAAAGCGTGTTTTCTAGGCATATCTCTGTTGTAGTGTGTGTCAGAATTCTTATGAATGAATAATGTTCCATTTTATGTTTATACCATATTTTGTTTATCCATTCAGTTGTTGATGGGCATTTGGATTGTTTTCACCTTTTCACCATTGTGAATACCTACTACTGTGAACCTTGGTGTACAAGTAAGTATCTGTTTGAGTTCCTGCTTTCACTTCTTTGGGATATATACCAAAAAGCAGAATTGCTGGATCATATGGTATTTCTATGTTTAGCGTTTTTAGCAACTGCCAAACTGTTTTCCACAGTGGTAGAACCATCTTACATTCCCACCAACAATGTACTAGGGTCCCAATTTCTCCACATCATCATCAACACTTGATATTTTCTGTTGTTTGTTGATTTCCATTTTAGTATGTGGGAAGTGGTATCTCACTGTGGTTTTTTATTTGCATTTCTTTAATGACTAATGATGTTGAGCATATTTTCATTTGCCATAAGTTTATCTTCCTTGGAGAAATGTCTGTTCAAGCCCTTTGCCCATTTTTAAGTTGGGTTGTTTGGATTTTTTTGTGGTTGAGTTATAGGGGTTCCTTATGTATTTTGGATATTAATCCTTTTATCAGGTATATGATTTGCAAATATCTTCCCCATTCTGTGGGTTGTCTTTTCACTCTTTTGTTAATGTCCTTTGATGAAGAATTTTTTTTAAATTTTGGTGAAGTCCAATTGATCAAGTTTTTCCTTTTGTTGCTGTGCTTTTGGTATCATATCCAAAAGAATCATTGCCAAATACAATGTCATGAAGCTTTTCCCCTATGTTTTTCCAAGAATTTTATCATTTTAATGTTTAGGTCTTTGACCAATTTTGAGTAATTTTTTAAAAAGTTTTATTTATTTATTGTGGGAGAGAGAGCACACGTGCAGGGGAGAGGGACAGAGGAAGAAAATCCTCAATGGACTGAGCCACCCAGGTGTCCCAGTATTTTGTTGGTTTTGATGCTATCGTAAATAAGACTGTTTTCTTAATTTCCTTTTTGGATATATTGTTTGTGTATAGAAATGCAACTGATTTTTGTACGTGGATTTTTGTATCCTGCAACTTTACTGAATTCATTTATTCTAACAAGTGTGTGTGTATGTGTGTGTATGTAATCTTTAGTCTTTCTATGTAGAAGATCATGTCTTCTGTAAACAGAGGTAATTTTACTTCTTTCTTTCTGATTTGGATGTTATTTATTTATTTATTTATTTATTTATTTATTTATTTATTTATTCTTACTTAATTATCCTGTCTAGGCCTTATAGTACTGTGTGGAATAGGAGAAGCAAGAGTGGGCATTCTTGCCTTGTTACATACTTTAGAGGGTAAGCTTTTAGCTCTTCATCTCTGAGTATAAGGTTAGCTATGGACTTTTGTAAACAGCCTCTACTGTGTTAAGCTAAATTCCTACTGTACCTATTTTATTGAGCGTTTTTATCATGAAAGGGGGTTGAGTTTTGTAAACTGCTTTTCTGAATCTGTTTCAATTATCATGTGATTTTGATCCTTCATTCTGCTAATGTGGTGTCTCACATTGATTGATTTGCATAATTTGAACCATCCTTGCACCCCAGGGATAAATCTTACCTAGTCGTGGTGTACTTTCAATGTGCGTTTAATCCAGCTTGCTAGAATTTTGTTGAGGATTTATCACCTATGTTCATCAGGGATAATTATTTTTGTTCTTTCATTTAACTTCTTTAAGAAAATTATTTTGAGTTCTTTGTCAAGTAGTTCATGGATTTCTGTTTCTTTACCTTTATTAGGTTTCTTTGTGGTGTCATTATTCATGATCTTTCTAGCCTGGTGACGGTGGGTGTACATTTGAAGGACTCACCCCTCCTAGTTCTTACTGGCTGGTTTCAAGTAGGGAAAGACCTCTCCAAAGAGTGGTCAGAGATTCGGAGGGTGCTGGCTGATGGGCCTATGGATGGACTTACTGCTGAGGTCTTTAAAGGGACAGGCCTGCTGCAGGCGTGTGCAGGTGCATGGCCTGCTGCCATCATCACAACTGATTTTTGCATGTTGATTTTTCTACTTGCAACTTTGCTGAATTCATCTGTTAGGTATTATAGGTTTTTTATTGTTGATTTTTTTTGGATGTGGAATTTTTGGGACTTTGTGCATATATGATCATGTCATCTACAGAGATAATTTTACTTTTTCTTTTCCAATTTGGATGCCCTTTGTTTCTTTTCCTTGCCTAATTGATCTGACTAGGACTTCCAGTACTGTGTTGAACAGAAGTGGCAAAAGTGAGCATTCTTTTCTTGTTTCTAATTTTAGGGAAAAACTTGCAGGCTTTCACCATTGACTATGGTGTTAACTCTAGGGTTTTGTATGCAGCCTTTATTGTGTTGAAGAGGTTTCCATCCACTCCTGGTTTGAGTGTTTTTGTCATGAAGGTTGTTGAATTTTATCAAATGCTTTTTCTGCATACATTGAGATAATCATGTAGTTTTTCTGCCTTCATTATATTAATGTAATATATTACACTGATCCATTTTCATATGTGGCACCATCCTTGCATTCCAGGAATAAATCCCACTTTGTCATTGTATATAATCCTTTGTCTGGATTCTGTTTGCTAGTTATTTTGTTGAGGACTTTTCTATCAATATTCATAATGGAAATGGTCTCTAGCTTTCTTGTAGGGTCTTTGGCTTTAGTATCAAGTGTAATGTTGATCTCATGCTCTTTAATTTTTTCAAAGAGTTAGAGGATTGATGTTACTATTTAAATGGTTTGTAGAATTCACCATTGAAGCCATCTGGTCCATGCTTTTCCTTGTTGGGAGGTTTTTTGATTACTACTTCAATGTCTAGTTATAGATCTGTTCAGATTTTCTATTTCTTCATTATTCAGTTGATTGTGTTTCCAGGAAATCAGTTTTTTCGTTTAGGTGATGCAATTTGTTGGTGTGCAATCATTTGTAGTATTCGCTTATAATTCTTTTTATTTCTGTGAAATCAGTAGTAATGTCCCTACTTCCGTATCTGGTTTTAGTGATTTATGTCTTCTCTCCTTTTTGGTGAGTTTAGCTAAAAGTTTCTTAATATTGATCTTTTCAAAGATTCAGCTTTTTATTTCATTGATTTTTCTATTCTTTATTCTATTTTTCTCTTTTCAAGTCTTTATTATTTCCTTTCTTTTGCTAGCTTTGGGATGGTGTGCTCTTCATTTTTTTCCCCCTTGAGGCATAGAGTTAGGTTATTGATTTGAGATTTTTCTTCTTTTATAACCCATATTTACCTGTATGCAGTTCTCTCTTAGCACTGTTTTTGCTATATCATGTTTTGCTATGTTTTTATTTTTGTTGAGGCATTTCCTACTTTCCCTTGTGATTTATTCATTAATTTGTCCATTGTTTATGGCATGTTGCTTAATTCTGACATATTTCTGAATTTTCCTGTTTTATATTTTTGATGTCTAGCTTCATTCTATTGTGATAAGAAAAGATATTTTGAATGATTGAAATACTTTTTTAATTTATTAAGACTTGTTTTGTGGCCTGACATGTGGTCTCTTCTGGAGGATGTTCCACGTGCGCTTGAAGAGAATGTGTGTTATGCTGCTATTGAGTGTTCTGTATGCGTCTGTTGGACACAACGGATTCGTAGTACGGTTGAGGTTCTCTGTCTCCTTCTTGATCTTCTGCCTGGTTTTCCTACCTACTGTAGAAAATGACTACTGAAGTATCCAAGTATTATTACAGAACTAGTTTTCCCTTCGATTCTGTGAATATTTGCTTCATATATTTTGGGGCTCTTTATTTGGTGCATATATGTTTACAATTGCTATGTCTTGGTGAATTGACTCTTTTTAAAAATATATAATGCCTTTCTTTATCTCTTACAACAGTTTTAAACTAAAGTCTATTTCATCTAAGTAGCTTACCCAGCTCTCTTGGTTACCGTTTGCATAGAACATCTTTTACCATCCTTTTACTTCCAGTCTGTTTCCATGTTTAGACTTAAGGTGAGTCTCTTGTACACAGTATATATTTGGATTATTTTAAAAAACCCATTCTGCCAATCTCTGCCTTTTGATTGGACAATTTAATCCATTCACATTTGAAATAATCACTGATAAGGAAGAATGTACTACTGCCATTTTGCCTTTTAAAAAAATTATTATTATTGTTATTATTTTGCCTTATAGCTTTCTCTTCTGTTACTGCTTTATTTCTAGTCAGCTGATTTTTTGTAATGACACGTTTTGATTCCCTTCAAATATATACTCTTCTATATATTCTATAGAGATTTTCTTTGTAGATACCATGGGGATGACATATAACATCCTATAGTTACAACAGTCTAATTTTAATGATTTGAACACCTCAACTGCATACAAAACTCTACACTTTACAGTCATTTCCTCTTCAAGTTATTAATATCACAAATTACGTTTTTATACCCTGTGCCCAGTAACATTTTTTTTTTTAAGATTTTATTTGTCAGAGAGAGAGAGAGACAGAGTACAAGCAGGGGGAGAAGCAGGCAGAGGGAGAGGGAGAAGCAGGCTCCCCGCTGAGCAAGGAGCCTGACAGGGGACTCGATCCCAGGACCCTGGGATCATGACCTGAGCCTAAGGCAGATGCTTAACCAACTGAGCCACCCAGGTGCCCCCCAGTTATATATTTATAACATAATTACTTGTATGCATTTGTCTTTTAAGTCCTATTGAAAATAAAAAGTAGAGTTACTATCAAGATTAAAAATTTGGTTTTTGTATTTCCCCATGTATTTATCTTTATGATAGATCTTTACACCTTCATCCTGCTGTGAGTTCTGGTCTAGCGTTATGTCCTTTCAATCTGATGGACTCCCTTTACCATTGATTCTAAGGTCGTATGCAAATAAGGCCTGTCCAAGGCAGTAAGTATGTGGGGATTGGGAAACAGGATCTTATCTGCTAAAGGCCAAGACCACTGCTACCCTGCGGAAGGGGTTGGGCCATGCAAGTAAAAACGCCAGAAAACTTTCCTGCAATTTTAAATATGTCTTTTTCTTGCTTGAATGTTTACTTGGTTGCTGTAAATCTTTGGTGTTCAGAGCCCCTACAAAATTAGTTCAGACACTTTCAGGTTGTTTTCTTCACTTTTCTGTGGGGAAATGAGAGCTTGGAACTTCCTGGTCTGCCATTTTGCCAAAATACTGGTTTTTAACCTACCAAATTGGCAATAAAAGGAATTGTTAAATTTATAGAGCAAGTTTTGGGAAACTGGGACTATCATCAGTGTTGGTGAGTGTGCTGGGAGAGTAATCTATATGTGAGTGTATATATGTATGTATACATACGAATGTGTGTGTATACATGTATGTAAGCATATATAAGTGTATATATATGTGTGTTTGTGTATGTGTGTGTGTGTCTGTATATTATATATGTCTCTGAAAAGACTTACTAATGCTAATATCATCTGACCTAGAAATTCAACTTCTAGACACTTGGCTTAAGGCAATAATCATGGATGAATACTGGATGAAATAATCATGGATGGAGATATTTATTGCCATATTTCTTATAATAATGAATACTGGCAGCAATGTTTATGTGCAACAGTAGGGGTTGGTTAAAACATGATCATCCACCAGGCAGTGAATTGGCACATACCCACTAAAATTCATGTTGAGGAAGAATATTTCAGTGAACTTATATTTAGTTATTATTTTAAAGCACATTTTAAAATCAACTAAGTTGATTTAAAAAAATTATCTGCCTTCCCTCACTCCAGTAGCAATCATTACTATCTTGAATCAGGCCATTTAGCAGTTTCCCCTTCCCCAAACTCTTCCTAACTCTGGTCCTCTTGGATTTATTCCCAGTTTGGGTCTCACAGCCCCTGTGGCTTTACTTAGCTAACTTTACAGAGCATTAATTACCTTCTGAACTTAAGGCAACAATTTCTTGGCCTTCCATTTTACCCAAGGGAACAAAGATGCTCAAAACATTGGATGGATTCTCAGGAAGGAAAAGAGACCATGCACCAGCCAATGTATCACTCACTTTACAAATGCTAACTCCTTCAACCCTCAGAGAGAGGAAGGGACCTATTTTTACCCCATTTTTCCAGTGAGGAAAGGACAGCCCTGAGAAGGTTCTCTCTTGCAGGATCTCAGAGTTGCTGATGGGTGGAGCCCAGATTTCAACCCTGGTCTTCTGGCTCCTGTCTTGGCTTTGCTCTTACTCTTATTAGCAGTAAAAACAGAATAATTATCAGTAATGTCTAGTGTAACACAGAAATGTGATCAACAGTGGTTTACATTTTCCAAAGCTTTTTGTTAAGCGTTTTCACTTACAAGAGCTCATTTATTTTTGGAAACTCGTTGTGCTGGATCAGGAACCGAGGCTCAAGCACTCATACGTGGTGCCCATGAAATCCCCTGTAGGAACCCCAGACTCATTGTTATTGCGGAATAACACAATGTAGGGGATGATCAAAGCGCTCCACAGCCCTTAGGGCTGACCAGTGTAATTTTATACACATTCTACAAGAGGTAGCCGGCTCAGAGAGGCCAGCAACTCGTGCAAGACAGCACAGCAAGTAATAGCAAAGTTACCACTTGCTTAATAGTAGTGACTATTGGGGTGACAACCTTGCTGTCCTGGGCTAAAGAAAAGGCTTTTCTTACGGAAATAAACTCCTGTGGTAGGAAGGTGTCAACTTCACCCGGTCCCGCAGCTGCTTCGTGACCCCGGGGCAGGTTTTCGGCTGGTTTTGCCCCGCAGGCACCTCTTCCGGAGTCCTGGCCTGCGGGCACCTGAGCAGGTGGACCGGTGGGCGGGTTGGGGCTGCAGGCCGCCGCGGCCGCTCCCGCTCCCGGTACCAACCTTGCACTGCCTGCCCCCCACCCCCCCGCATCCCTTCCCTTCGGCAGCTCGGGGGCGATACCGGGACCCTCCCCACGCCCCCCGCTGCCCCAGGCTCGCTCCCCGGGCGCCCCCCGCCCCTTCCCCGCCGCCCCGGGCCCCCTCCCCGAGCGCCCCCCGCTGCCGTCTCGGGCCTCTCCTCGGGCCCCCTCCCCGAACGACCCCCGTTCCCTCTCCGCCGCCCCGGGTCCCCTCCCCGAGCGCGGCCCCCTCCCCGCGCCCCCGCCGCCTGGAGCGGTCCGGGCGGGCGGCAGTGGCCGGCGCGAGGCCCCTCCCCGACGGAGGCGCTCGGCGCGGAGGAAGCGGAGGCGGCGGCAGCGCCGAGACCTCGCCGCGCTGATGGCGTCGCCCGGGTGAGTGCGGCGCTCAGGCCGCGCCGGAGAGGGGTCTGCGGGCCGCGGGGTGGAGGGGCCCCTGGGGTGCAGGTGCGGGCGCTGGCCGCGGGTCCCCGGACCCCCGCCCCCGGCCCCCGCCCGGATCCCCGCCCGCCGGGCTCCGCGGCCCTGCCGCCGACCTTGGGCGGGCGCGGCCGGGCAGGGGGGCGCTGGGGGCGCGGGCCGAGGCGGCCGGGAGGGGCGGGGGCGGGGGCGGGGGGTCGGGTGGGGGAGGGCGGGCGCCGCCCGGGGCCTGGGAGCCGCTGGGCCGCGAACGCCCGGTGCCCGGCCGGCGCCCCCGCCCTGCCCTGCGCAGCTGTTTTACACTTGCTCGCGTGGGAGAGGATGCTGGGCTCTCCCCCGCGGGGCGCAGCCCGAGGGTCCCCGAAGGTCGCGTGCGAGGGCAGGGGGAGGCCGCGCACCCGCTGGGCCGGGGCTGCGGGTCTCGGGACTCCGGCCGGCCCGGTCGCGGGCCCTGCTAGGGTGGCAGCCCGGTTCTGACATCACCGCCTTCCACTGCCTCGGTGTTAAAATGTTCTTTTAGGGAAACATGGTGACACACGCCGAGTTTGTCATTTTTGAAAAAAATCCTTACTTGCAAAATAAAACCTCTGCCATTAATTATCATTAGTTTTTGCTTCCATAATTTAACTAGTCGTGCAAACTGGAAATGACAGTCCAGTACCTTCACAGAGGAGGATTAGTCTCAAGGTCATTGCTTTAGTTGGTAAAATTCTTAGTTTGACCACCGTGCACATTCAGAGGGTCTTAGATGTGGTGGCTGGGGTAGCCGTTCCCCTGGGGTAGAGAGCACGAGTACCAGGCCTCTCACGGGGGAGGCCCTGCAGTGCCATGGAGTGAGCTGGCTCTGCCCACGGCCTTCATGACGCTGGCCGAGTCATGGGCATTCCCATCTACCTGCTGGCTTCCCAGCTTTGGGGAGCTCTGGTCATAAAGTACCCAGTACTTTGAGCTCATAAATAGAATAAACACCTGCCCATCCCTCCGAAGGCCAAACTGAGTGAACCGGGAGTTCAAGGTCCCACCCCATTCCTGCCCCTCTTGTCAGGAAAAGGGGAGGTGCGGTGGCCTGGCAGCAGCGAGATGTCTGGGACTGTGTGGGGCTGCCGTGAGACCTGTCCGATGTGATGGTGCCTTTGGTGTCCAGACACACTACTCTGTAGAGCGGGGTCAGAGGTGGGCTTAACGGTGGCCTGCTCTGGGGCCAGCAGGCCCTACACAGTGTCCCTGTAGTAGGTGGCATTAGTGTAGATTTGATCTTGTCTTGTTATGAATGACCCCATGAGTCTGCAGGTGGTACTCCTCTGTAACGCTCTGTACTCCCTGGAAAGCTGAGGTCACAGAACTTCTAGTGTCCTTTACTTCATTTTACAGGGAGAACTGTGCACTATGACGTATGACTGTGGCATGTATGCATTTGGGGATAGTCCACACGTGTCTACACTGCAGGTTTCACTGGTAGGGCAGAGTCCAGCCAGGAAGACCCGACTTCCTGGGACTTTCTGGCCTGTGTCAGTCAGCTGACCCGCAGATGCTCAGTGCTGTGGGAGCCAGGCAGAGCTTCGGGGCAGGGTTGCGAAGGGATCTGTGATTTCTGCCCGGCTGTGCTTGGAGGAGCCGTGCACTCTGGTGTTCTTCCCTCTGTGAATCACTGCAGGGGAGCTGGGAAGGACAGAGGAGGCCCTTACCGATGTGCTGGGCATTAGGCATAAGGGCCTGGCCAGGAGCAAGGCCTCAAAGGAAAAGATACGCTGGAGGTGACCCACAGCCCAGTGGGTTTGGGCCTACGTAGAGATGAAGATGCTGCGCCAGACTGTGTGACCTGGCCTCGTGTGTGGGCTCCCTGCCCGCCGCTCATGGAGGGGGAGTCCTCCTGACAGCAGCGTGGAGGGGGCAGGAGAGACGGAGCTTGGGGACCTGCTTCCATCCCTGCTTCCGTCCTGCGGGCCTCGTGGCTTGTTCCCTGTACTCTGTGCCTTCATGTCAGTGCTTCTCGGATTCTGTGGCCCATCTGTGCTAATCCCAGCACGTGTTCTCTGCCACACGGCTTCTGTTTTCTATGGCTTGAAACGTTGTCTAAGTCAGAGGTTCTTAACCCCGGGAGCCATGACTCACTGGTGGGCTTCTGGGGTTCCTGCAATCCCTTGAAATGGTGCGCGGTGTCAGGGGTCAGTGTGTATGTTGCTGGGACCAGGTCCTCCAGCCCATCTGGAAGGGGCTCTACTTCAACAGCCTTACGGCCACCCGTCCACACCCTCCTGGAATGCAGGTAGCAAGCCTGAATTACCTGGGCTAAATAAATATATTTTTCAGATTTTTCTTAAAGATTTATTTAATTATTTATTTGAGAGAGAGAGAGAGCACGAGCGGGGGGAGCAGCAGGCAGAGGCAGAGGGAGAAGCAGACTCCCCACTGAGCAGGGAGCTGGATTCGGGCCTCCATCCCAGGACCCTGGGATCATGACCTGAGCCGAAGGCAGATGCTTAACTGACTGAGCCACCCAGGGGTCCCTGTTTTTCAGATTGTCAATGGTAAATAATTAAAAAAAAAAAAAACTATTAAAATTCAAATGTAATCTGAATTTCCATAGTTACCACTTTTACAATTTTGGTGTATTTTTAATTAGGTTGTTATTCTTATCAGAGAGATAGCCTTCAAGATACAGCTGGGGTATCCCCCCCCCACCCTGTCTTAGCTAGGCAAACATCCTGACATTTTCCTTTGCATTTACATGTTCTGTTTGTTCTTTGCTCTGTCCCCTCTAATTTTTTTTTATTGTGGTAAAATAGACATAGTAAGGTTTGCTATCTGGACAATGTATTTGTTCTGGTTTTACTTAAATGCTCTCATAACAGCTCTGCAGCTTGCTTTGTTCACCCGGTGGTACGGTTTGCCGTTCCCCCCATGTCAGAACAAGGATCAGATCTACCTAACTTTTGACATTCATAGAATATCGTGCAGCACGGTCCCGTTATATAGTCAGAGGTTCCCAGTTTTCTCCGTGAGATAATGCTGCACATCGCCTTTCCCTCTGGACCCGTGCAAGAACTGGACGTTGGGGCCAGGGGGCCTGTCTTTTTTAGTTGATCCTACTGAAGCGTCCTCACGAGTGGTCGAACTGCCTTCCCCTCCCCCTGCCAGACTTTAAGGGCTCTCTGCACCTCCCAGCCCTGACATTAGACTTGAAAAGTCTTGCCTGTCTGATGGAATTAATTGAGCTAAGAACTAGGAATCTTTGCTCCCCGAGACTTCCTACCTGACCTCTTGTCTGTCCCAGGGTCTTTGATCCCATTGTTAACATCAGGTTCTCAGCACCCACATCCCCTCAGGTTTTTGTTTCCAGAAGAAACCTAGTGAGGCCTGCCCTCCGAAGGGTTCAGCTTTCCTGCCAGAGCCTGGCCTGGTCCCAATGGGCTCTTCACACTGGGTGGAGGCCCAGGGGAGGGAGGGGAGGAGCAAGGTGGGGTGGAGACACTGGGGGACCCAGACAAGGTGTGTGTCTGCTCCAGGACAAGTCCAGCGGGAGCCCTTGGCCTGCTCAGTAGCTGCCGTGGCTTCTGAAGAAGAGACGTGGTCTTGCCAGCAGGACACAGACTTTGCCACCACCCCCTCCCCCCCTACTCCTCATGGATCTGTGATGGCCCTGCGAGCCACGCCAGCTACCCAGTGTGTCCCCTCTGCAGAAAACAGGAGTGCTGGGACGGGGGTTGGGGGCAAGGCGTCCCTGGCTCTGCAGAGCAGCTCAGCAAACCTCCCTTACGTGTGGCCCACGGGCCGGCCAGCGCCGTAGGAGACAGTCGGCCATGCCACCAGCCTCCGTCCAGCTCGGGGAAGGGCTTCTTCCCCAGAACCGCCAGGTCAGGGAATGTTCTCTGAAAGCCACATTCTGTCTGCTTCTGAGAAGAGTGTTGTCAGGCCCTCCTCCAGGTACCTCTCTGCCTGGGTCAAGTTCTGCGACCTTCCGCATGGGACAGACGGGGGAACCGAGGCTCAGCGATGCAGTTTAGGTTCAAACTGGATGCAAACTCACCGCGTTAATGATGACTGCACTTGTGTTAAATTTAGTCACTGAGGCACAAACAAAAATCTTGGTTCTATATTTCGTCCTGACCACAGAGCGCAGGTCGTGTCTCCGTGGCGTGCTCTGGGTGAAGCTGACCTAGGGACGTGCTCACACGGTTTGTTGGAGAAGAAGCTGTATTCGCGGGGCCCCTGGGTGGCGCAGTCCTTAAGTGTCTGCCTTCAGCTCAGGGCTGATCCTGGCATTCTGGGATCGAGCCCCACATCGGGCTCCTCCGCTGGGAGCCTGCTTCTTCCTCTCGCACTCCCCCTGCCTGTGTTCCCTCTCTCGCTGGCTGTCTCTCTGTCAAGTAAATAAATAAAATCTTAAAAAAAAAAAAAGCTGTATTCGCAGAGCGTCTGAGGCTCGGCGTAGGGTTTTGCAGAGAAGCCTCTAGATGGATGCAGCGCGGACACAGCTCTCGCTGGAAGAAGGGCCCCCACTTGGGGCTGTGTGTTCCCAGGCCCACCTGCCTCCTTCACACGGGCTGCTTCTGTTAGGCTCTCTGCATTGTGACGTTTTATGAAATTGCTGGTCGCCTTATTTTTAAAAACAAGTAATAGGCACACGGTACAGGTTTCAAAAGGCGTAAAAGGTGCAGGCCTGTCGCAGCCCGGGCACTGCAGGGCTCTGTGTGCCCTCGTTTGTTTTAAGCCCCAAATGCGTTTTGCAGAGGCCCTTCCTTGGCTTTTTCTCAGGGATTTGTAGTTCCTTGTATGTGGAGAAAATGAGCCCCTGTCATTTGTGTTACAAATACTTTTCCTCAGTCCGGCCTTTGCCTTGTGACGTTATGAAGCCTTCTTAACTCTGAGTTTTAAGGCTTTATATTTCCTTTCAGTGCATTTTTTGTTTCATTTTCCGGTTCACACCTTAAATCCAGTTGATATGCATTTTGGAGAAGGGAGTGGCCAGGATCTGCCTTTATTTTCTAGGTTCTCTCTCTCTCTCTTTTTTTTTTTAAAGATTTTATTTATTCATTTGAGAGAGAGAGAGAGAGAGCGTGTGTGCACAAGCAGGGGGGAGCAGCACAGGGAGAGGGAGAAGCTGAGCAGGGAGCCTCATGAAGGACTCGATCCCAGGACCCTGAGATTATGACCTAAGCTGAAGGTAGACGTTTAACTGACTGAGCCCCCCAGGCGCCCCTATTTTTCCAGATTCTTATGCCTTAATGACCCCAGACACTCTGAACTCCCAGGGTTGGAGACGAGGTTCCCGGCTGATTGGGGAACCGTGTTTCTCTGTGACTGAGCTGTATCTCACGAGCCAGGCCTGCAGCCTTAATTTCTGGCTGCCGGTCCTGTGTTTTCCTCTCTGCAGGCTTTGTCCTCTCTCGTTACTCTTCTTTTTCAGAATTTTCCTGATTGTTATCATACAAATATTTCTCCATAGAATCATCTTACCTGTTTTTCAACCTAGATGCGTCGGTAAGAGCTTTCCCTGACGTTTCTAACCTTCTGCTTGTCTACAGGGTGGCAGCTGGGTTTTGATTATTTTATTTGCAAATAGAGCTGGAAAACTGCCCCCCACAATGAGAGAGTTTGGGAAGCTGGAGACCCACAAATAGTTTCTTTACGACCGCTCCCAGGCCAGCAGCGCCAGCCGCGCGGGGTCCAGGCATCCCTGTCTTCCCATCATCTGTTTTCTCACACACCTGCTGGGGTCGTTCAGCCCCACCCCGTGTCAAGGCCTCTGACCTTCGTTACCTCTCTGCTGTTCGCAGCACCAGACGGGCATGTCACCTGCACTCAGAGCACTCTCCAGAGTAGAAGCGAGTCTAGTCTGTGGCCTGGAAAGCTCAGTCTTTCCCAGGGTGATGCCCTGGCCCCTGCGGCGCCTGCGCTCTTGTGCCCCTTCTCCAGGAGCCCCCCCCCCCCAGCAGTCTGTTCCCCTGCTCCCCAGCCCAGCCTCTATTTAAAACTTGAATAGTTGTGTCCTGCACTGAGCTATCCCCAACTCCTAGGGAAGTTCCTGGCAGGGAATAGATATGTGAGTAAATCCTCGAGAACTTTCACTGCCTTCTGTGAACCTGCTTCACTCCTGTGCTTCTCTCCAGACCCTCACAGCAACCTGGGGAGGGGTGCGGGGCGGGGCCGGCCCCCTTGGCTCAGAGATCAGCGCGGGTGTGACCAGCGCTAGTGTAAGCTCCCGGAGGACCAGGCTGTGTTTTAGCGCCCCTTCCCCTTTCTCAGTGTGCAGGCTCCCCTGCCCTCGGCGTGGGGGGGGGGGGTTCCAGGTGTAGAAAAGCAGGAGGGCAGCAGGGGGCCTCCCCGTCCTGCTCCCTGCATGCTCCAGCATGTTTGGGGGTGACGCTGCCAGGCTGCAGAGTCCTTGCGTCCTACCTGTGCTGTAACATCCGACCTCCTCGTGGACCCCACACCCACCCCCATGCCCCGGGAGGGAGCCTTGTCGCCGGATGTTTTCTCAGCCAAGGCCTCCACTGCACAGCGAGATGTGGACTTCAATGTGTGTGATCACCCTGCTGAGGTCGAAGGGCCTCTGGTTTGGGCTTGGATATCGCGACAGGTTGAATCGCGTCCCCTCCCAAACGTGTGTTGAAGTCCTAGCCCCTGGTACCTGTGAATGTGACCGTTTTTGGAAGTAGGCTCTTTGCAGATGTGATTAGTTAAAATGAGGTCAAGCTGGGTTCGGTGGGCCCTCATCCAAGGACCGGTGTCCCTACAAGAAGCAGGGAAGAGACGCGGACAGAGGCAGGGGCGAGTCCCGCTGTCCAGAGCCGCACGCAGGCCGTGTTAGTGGCTAGAGATGCGGTAACACAGCGTCACCGGCTGGACGGCCTGAAGACTCTTCTCCCGCGGTTCTGGGTGCCAGGAATCGGAAGCGGAGGTGTGGGCCAGTGGGTGCCTCCCGGAGGCTCTGAGGCCAGTGTGCCCCTGCCTTTCTGCTGGCTTCTGGTGGCTGCTGGCCGGCCCCAGGCCATCACAGGAGCGGAGACACGGCAACGCGACTGCCCTGTGTCTTTCTCCCTGCGTATCTGTCCTCACTTTCCTCTTCCCACGATCCCAGCTGTCCGGTCGGGACCCACCCTACCCGGTGTGACCTGATCTTCATTTAATTGCATCCCCGAAGACCCTTTTGTAAAGAAGGCCACGTTCGCTATACTGGGGTTAGGACTTGAACATATCTTTTCGGGGGACATGTTTCAATGCACAGGACACCAAGTTGGCCTAACGAGGTTTAGTACTACTTTAGTGAGGCTTCCTGGGCAGAGCAGTTGGCTTCAGGTTTTATTTTGTTTCAGGGGCGGTAATGGGATGAGGGGTCCAGCCAGTGCCGAGGGAGGGAGTCCCCAGGCTTTCTTGTCAGCTGGCCTAGGCGTGGGGCAGGAGGGGACGTGGTAGGACTTAAAAGCTGTCGGCATCAGACAGCAAATATCGAGTCAGCCTTTTTATTATCCAAAGCAATTAATAATATGTTGCCGCGTGCATGCCGGGAAGTGAAAGTACCTCTATTTGTCTAGCCTCCTCCTGTTTGGGATGGTTTTCTCTGTCTTCTGGTTTCCTTGGCACCACCTGGTGAAGGAGCTGGGTTTGTCACTGGGCATTAGCCCCGCCTACGAGGTTCAGACAGTTCGTTCTGGGCACTGAAGGACACTGTCCAAGGAGGGGACGGCTCTGAGGTGGGCAAGTGTCTCTGTTGTCAGAAGGGGGGTCAACGAGCATTGAACACCCTGGTCCCTGGAATCAGACTCTCCAGGTGTAAGTAGAAAAGTTCTGCAGGTTGAGCTGCTGGGCAGTTGGAAAAAGAGAGACAAAGGAGGGACGAGGACAGTATGCCAGGCCGCGTCACCCAGCAGAGACAGCCAGTGAGGCTGCTGAGTTGTCAGGGCCCTCATTTCTCCTGCAGACTCGAAGGGAGCCTTCGAAGGGTGCAAACCAGAATGTCTGCTTACTGACTTAGGGAGGAAGAACCACTAGATGCACTGGGTCCTCAGGGCTGCGGGCAGGTCACCACTTGTCTGTGCGGGGAGACTCCCCCCACCCCCACCCCCCGCCCAGTTCTGGTCAGCACGGAGGCCAGGGGCCCACGCCCACCCTGGGTCTCTGTGCCCCCGGCCCCCAGCAGGACCTGAGCTGGGCTCTGTGTTTGGCTCCACACCCTGTGTGGGCCTCACGAGAAGACTGACCCCTGAGTGGGGTTCACTTCACCCTGGGTGGGGGGGGTGAAACAGCCTCACAGAAGCTGGAAGCTAGTCCTCTAGGGCCAGTGGCCAGGAGGAGAGTGACTGGATGAAAGGAAGAGAAGATTGGTTAGTATGTGGAGTCATTTTCAAAAGGGCAAAGGCATTTTCTTGGTACTTTGCTGTATGTTATATTTGTCTTATTTTGGCGACTAGAAGAAGATACTAAGGATCTTAGTAGTTTTCCAAGCCTGCTTTGCGGAAAGCCCCCCGGGCTGCACGTGGGGCCCCGGGTGAGCGCACTCGGTTCCTGCTCTCTCGGCCACAGCGCGCTTATTAGCAGGGCTGTTGCTCATGACAGGGCTGGGTTGGGAGTTGGCAGATGGTCCGATTTTTCTGACTTTTGTAATGACTAGCTATAATTGTGCAGTTACCTAAAATCTGTGAGTCTTCAAAGTAATGAGCCCGAAGGGGACCGGAAGACTCACGTTTGGGTCTGGCTGTGTTTGCTCGCTGGGGGGTGTTGGGCAGATCTTCATGCCCTGGTCCACCTTGCAGGATGGTCTGGGGTCTTAACGCTCGTCTGCTCAGGGCGCCATCACGAGGCCCACGGGCTGGGAGCCTTCAGCAACGGGTGCTTGTTTCTCACTGTCCCGGAGGCTGGACGCCCCGATGGCCGTGGGGTCAGCGTTGGGTTCTCCTGAGGCCTCTGTCCCCGGCTCCTTGCTGTGTGCTCACGTGGCCATTTCTGTGCAGCTGCAGAGACGGCCCGCTCGCCACCATCTCGTCTTGTAGGACGTCAGAGCAGGGACTCCAGCCTTGGGACCTCATTTAACTGGGATCACCCCCTGAGATGGTATTCTTGCCTCTGTTCTAATGTTGTATGTGTGTGGGGGTTCCTTCTACACCAAGAATTAGGAGACACCAGCAGGGTGTCTGACCCTGTCTACCTGGACACAGCATCAGATCCCTCAGGGTCAAGGTTCAGTCCTGTGGAAACCCCCCCTCCTGCCAGCTCCCACCCCCACCTCGGATGCTGCCATGCTTGTGGCTGACGGGCTACAGACTGGGGGTCCCGGGAGCAGTTCCAGCCTAGGGTTCCGGTGGCAAGAGTCCAGATCATCATCTGTACGTGGGGCCGACCGGCTGTAAATCAGAGGTTCCTGTGACCCCTCCTTGGGTTCTTTGAATTTGCTGGCGTGACTCACAGTCCTCACTAGATGGCCCATCTATTATAACAGGATGTAACTCAGGAATGGCCAGATGGGAGCTGTGCACAGGGCGAGGGCTGTAGGAAGGGTCAGGGAGCTTCCGAGCCCTCTCAGAGCCTGCCCTTCTCCCCAGATCTCGAGTTCGCCGACCCTGTCCTCTTGGGGTTTTATGGAGGCTTCACGACACAAGCATCCTTGGTGAACTCACTGGCCATTGGTGATTGGTTCAACGTCCAGCCCCTCTCCCCTCCCCGGATGTTGGGGGGGGCGGTGAGACTGAAAATTCCAATCACACGGTTGGTTCCCCAGGTAACCTGCCCCCCCATCCTTAGGTGCTTTCCAAAACTTACCTTTAGGAGCTGTGTGCCAGAAAGGGAGACGAAGACCAAATGTCACAGGCCCCGTCTCCAAATACAGTGATATTGGGGGTTAGGGTTTCAGCATCGGGGTCTGGGCACAGTTTCGGCCACACGAGCTTTGCAGGTGGCACAGGACCAAACCGAGCTTCTGTGGTCTCCTGCCAGGCTGGGCCCTGCCTGCGGCTCCCAGCACAGGGACGCGATCACGTGTGGACTTTGTTGACGAGGATGGCAGGCAGAATTCTACGTACACGTCTATAAACCAGCACAAGCTCCGGTCATCCCTGTGATAATATCACTTATGTGCTTTCCTGTGTGGGAAG
This sequence comes from Ursus maritimus, assembly GCF_017311325.1. Lineage (NCBI taxonomy): Eukaryota > Metazoa > Chordata > Mammalia > Carnivora > Ursidae > Ursus > Ursus maritimus. The sequence continues at coordinate 93,824,333 of NW_024425563.1, read as the reverse complement.
GAACGGGTTGAGGTTCAGCCCGTGTCCGGGGAGCCCGTGTGCTGTGGGAGAAGGCCTGGTGACATGGGGCTGGAGACACCTGTCCTCTGCTCCCCCCCCCCCCCCCCCCCCATCTCAGGTGGGATCTCAGGGCTGCTTCTACTCTGGGGATTAGTTTTAACCTATTGTATTGTTGTCTATTTTTAAGGGGTATTTTTTCTTACTACAAAAGCAATGAAAATTTCTCCTTTTTCATCAGCGTCAGGGTCCGAGTGTTGCTTTAGCGTTCTGCACTGGACAGGGGCTGAAAGCCACGAACACAGTGACTGCAGCGGGCAGAGGACGAGACACCCAAAGAACATGCCGGAAGAGCCACCAGGGGGTTCCGGAGTTTCCTCTGGGAGGGTGGATTTGATGTGCTTTGTGGGAGAATTAAGGGGAGCTGGATCGCTGTGTCTGTGTGGGTCCTTGCACAGAGTTCAGGGTCAGTGCAGCGTTGGAAGAGGCCATGGAGAATCTGGTCTCCTCGGGGCACCCGCGTGTCTTACTCCCATCCAGACCCTGCTCACTGCCTCATTTTTATTGCTCTTTCAGTCTTAGTCAATCAATATGTACTTCTGCTTAAAGAAACTCAAATAGGACAAAATAAACACATGTCCCTGCTACCCAGCGAGAAGTGACCACTATTACATTTTTACATTTTTTATTAAAATAATTTGTACCTAGAGCTAAATTATAAAAATAAAAGCCTCCTTATCCAGAGTCTGCTTTTTCCAATATTTTCACTCAGATTCTCATTTCTCATCCCCTCTCTGTCGCTGTTGTACGCACGCGCACACACAGACACACACACAGACACTCACGCGTCATGTTTTCTTGACCGTTAGAGAGTACGTAGCACATGTCGCCAGCCCCACGCTCTTCCATGTTCTCCTGCAGAGCACTGCACTATCGTCAATGCCCACAACACCCGCATCTCAGTTCTGTCCCTGGACCCCAAGGGTCCCCTTCCAGTTAGGGATCCAGTGTGGGCTCAGGGTCTGCAGCATTTCTCCCATCCTTGTCTGGTCCTTGGTGACATTCGTCCTTGGGGATCTCACGTAACTTTCCACGTTGAATTTGTCCCCATCGTCAGACCAGGGCCAGGTGACGGCTGTGCCCTCTCTCAGGGTAGGGCAGCTGGGGCACACAGTGGCCATCTGTGTCACCGCCCCTGATCGGAGCCCCCAAGGGCCTATGTTATAATCGCTAGGGCTCTCCTCCCTGGCACCTAAGAAGCAGTCCGCGAGGAGCCGTGTTGAAACTGGGCAAATACCTTGCCCCCTATCCACACAGTCTCCTCAGAGCTGGCATTTGGTGGTGTTTCTGGCCTGAACCAATCTTCACTGAGGTTGAGATGGTTGCAGAACGACGCCATCCCACCGCAGCGCTCCTACACATCCGGTGGTTGTAAGCAAGAGCCCTCTGCCCCCGCCCCCAGTTCGCTTATTCATTACCTGTATGGACTCATTCAGTCCTGCCCTTCAGTGGTTTTTCATTAATTGCTGTATTTATCACACCTGGGCTCAGATGGCCCTGGACTTGCCAGTTCCAAGGCAGGCCCTAGCATTTTTCAGGCACTTCCTTATTTTCTGAAATAAGATGCTCGGACTCCTCTTGTTCTCTCCCTGCCCCGGCCCTGGCCTCTGCCATTTCTCCAAGGAGACCTGGTGTCTTTCAGTGTGGAGTGGTGGCACAGGGCGCTCGGTGTGCTCGTCGCCACTACGTAGTATCTTCGGTTTTTGGCCCATGCAGTGGATGGAGCTGGGAAAGGATGCGTGAGAATCAAATGCGCATATGCAGGAGCACACGAGCGTGTGTGTAAAAATCGTGTGTTCACGCTACACCTCCAGATCCAGCATATCTATGGGAGTTCTTTCTCTAACCTCCTTCTTGCCATATTTGTTCGTTGTTTTTTAAAAGATTTTATTTATTTGAGAGAGAGAGAGCATGAGCAGGGGGAGAGGCAGACGGCAGAAGGAGAAGCAGACTCCCCACTGAGCAGGGAGCCCGTTGTGGGACTCGATCCCAGGACCCCGAGATCATGACCTGAGCCAAAGGCAGACGCTTCACTGACTGAGCCCCCAGGCGCCCCCACCTTCTTTCCATATTTGTATGTCCCTTCTTCAACAGTGGAACTCTGGATCCTGACAAAATCAACACATTTACTCATTCCTATAATAAACCTCAAATAATTAATTCTTTTTTTTTTTTTAAAGATTTTTTTAATTTATTCGACAGAGATAGAAACAGCCAGCGAGAGAGGGAACACAAGCAGGGGGAGTGGGAGAGGAAGAAGCAGGCTCATAGCGGAGGAGCCTGATGTGGGGCTCGATCCCGTAACGCCGGGATCACGCCCTGAGCCGAAGGCAGACGCTTAACCGCTGTGCCACCCAGGCGCCCCTCAAATAGTTAATTCTTAAATGGACTACATTTCCCAAATCTGAAAAGAATTCTGGGTCACCCCTCCCTGCCCACACTATTCACTTTTGATGAGCACCCTTCTAGGTCTCCTTGTACACCTATAGATAAATATATAAATACACACGATTTCATTAACACATCATCATCTTTATATATTCCCACCGTAAATATTCACGTATTTCCTCCCACTAGTGTACATGTCATTAACATCATTCCATAGCATCATCCACCATCTCTTTGTCCGCAAAATGAGATCTATACAACATTTCCTAATGACTACAGAATAAGACTGTACCGTACGTCTCTGTGATTGAACTTTGATTTTAAAAGGCATCCAGTTTTTCGCTATTATATGTAAAGCTGGCATCAACATCTTTGTAACTAAATCTTAATTATTTCCTTAGGGTAGAAGTGGAATTACTGGTCAAAGGGTATGTATATTTTTATGTCTTTTTGAATGGCGGTTTGTGCTCTGGCGTGCAGTGGTGGAGGACGCTGGTTTTTCTGGACTGGCGCTTGTCCATGGTGGCTGCACATGGGAATCATCGAGGGCACTCTTAAGAGCAGTGATACCCAGGCCCAACCCCCAGGTCGGATTTTGGTGGTCTGGGGCGTGGCCAGGAGTTGTAGATTTTAAAGGCTCCCCAAGAGATTCTGATATGCAGCCAATGCGATAGGTAGATTCAAAGTGTGGTATCGCTTCGTTACTTTAATTAGAATTTTCTCTTGCGATTGTTTCAGACGTTCAGATTTGGGAGACGTGGCCCCAGAAATAAAAGCATCTGAGAGACGAACAGCGGTGGCCATTGCAGGTAAATGTGGGGCTTGCAACCACGCACCCAAGCTCATGTGGCGGGTTCTGGCTTCCAGAACACCCGGGACAGGGGAGTGCAGGCCTCAAACATACAGAGGCTTAAAGCCGTTGTTTCTACTTTTATGAAAAGATTCCATCGCAGGGTGTTTTAAACTTCCTTCATCTATTCCGAAGAGGATTCAGTTTCACATTGGTGATTATCCCACAGTTTACCAGGAACATATCGTCCCAATCCGAGGATGTCATAACTGCCACCCCTAGTCCAGCTTAGGGTGACTGTCTAGTTTCTGACCTGGGTGCTCCTGAGTGTTTGGTTGGGACAATAGCTCTAAACTGGAGCTGTCCTGGGCAGACTGGGGTTTGTGGTCTCCCTGGCCGTGGTTCGCGTGGGCTCAGTCTCTCTCTGTGGATCTGGGGGCTGGGTCTGTGGCTGCCCCTCATGACTTCAGCTTTAAGGTGTGGTGGCCACACTCCAGGCATCTTTTCTCTTAGAAGCTCATTTTGGATCTCTCATTAATTGGGCACGTCTCAAAATAAATATGTCCTATTGGATTTGATAGTGTTCTGCAAAGATAACCCGTAAAAATAGGCAAAGTAGCTTGGATTCACCAAATTTTGTTTTATTCATTTAAACGAATATTTACTGAACACTTAACATGCAGGCATCATAGTAGGCACTGTGAATATAGTAAACAGTAGTGAGCGAAATGGCCCCGATCCCTTGTCCTCGTGGAACTTACATTCTAGAACATAGGCACCGGGGGGGAAGTCATGGCCAGGTCAAGCCTCACAGCAAAATTGGGATCCAGCAGTAGTTGGCCAAAGCCCTTCAGTTTCTCAGGATCCAGAATGGTACTGTTCGGTACAGGAGCTGCTAGGCGCACAATGCAAATTTAAACGCTATTAAAAATCACATTGCTGAGTCACTCTAGCCGTATTTCAGGTGCTGAGGAGCCACATGCAAATAGAGAACATTTCCTTCCACAGGCAGCTCTGTTGGAACGAGAGTGTTGCTCTAGAGAGACTGGGGAGACAGTTGGGGTGGGCTCAGGGGAGGGAATGACCTCCCTGGCTGCCTGCTGTGAGCCAGGGGATTGGTTATCAGTGGTCCTTTGTTCCATCTGGGGAAACTGAGGCTCAGAGACACTCCGGTACTTCCCCAGAGTTCCATCTTTATTATCTCTCCAGTGAAGAAGCCTCCCATAATTATTTTTAAAAATTTTCTTCTTGAGGTATGTGACTTCCTCTTCAGTGTGTTTCATTAATAAGACTTAAAGCAAACTCTTCAACATACAGGATAAAAAGAAAAAAGGTGTATTGAGGCTCGATATACATGTGAAAAAGTGCCCATTTTACGAGTATGTAGCTTGATACATTTTCACAAGCAGGAATGGACCTATTTTGAGCAGCATCCAGATGAAGAAGACGAACACGTCATCCCCCCGTAGACCCCTCCCCACCTGCCTCTGCCCGGGATAACCGTGCCCCCGCCTTCTAAAAGCATAGAATAGATGTGCTATATGCAATCCTCCTACGGAGTTTATTTACCTTATCTCAGGTCTGAGGACGCTAATTACTTCATAGCTCATTCTTTAAAAGAAATTTTAGAAAACCATTTAAGAGGATTCTTGGAAGATGGCAGAGCGGGAAGCACCAGGAATCTGCCTTCCAACCCGGACCGTTGCACTGGCCATATCTTTCCATGCACTGTCCTGTACCTCTGGAGTCAGTTGGAGGTTTGCAACTTCCAGGGGAAGACTTGGAGAATAAATTTCCAGCTAATTTGGTCAATTGCATCTTTGAGCACAGTAGCAGCTCCCTGTCTCCTAACCCCAGACAAGCAGCAGACAGCCATGCACACAGCTGGTGGGAACCAGCCAGAGTGGGCAGAAAGAACCTGTCCGAGTACTGGGGTCTCTGCTCTGCCGAGACTGAAGCCACAGACTTCTGATCACAGAGGTGCAGACAGAGACGGGTGGCTGCTGCTGTTGTCACCCTTTCCTCATTGTTTCTAGCCCCTTCCCCTCCATCTGAAGTGACTTGCAGGGGATTTCAAGTCCAGCATCCTTCCTCCCATTAACTTTTTGCTCTTTCCCCTTTTGGGAGGCAGACATTAAAGACTAGGACATTCAAAAACAACTGCACATGTGGGAAAATTAGAAAGTGGTTGTGCGTTCCCAAAGGAAATCTCAGAAAAAAACCTCAGAGGACCTAAATTGTACACCTCAGTTTGATCCTGGGTGCAGAGATAGCCTGCAACAGTCCAACAAACAAAAACAATAACAAAAAGCAGCAAACCCTGGGAAAAGTGGGAGGAATCTGATTTCCAGAGTTACCACATTATTAGATTCAAATGTCCAGTGTGCAGCAAAGAAAATCACAGGGTATACACAGGAATAGGGAAGTATGACCCGTTCGAGGAAAAAAAAATTATTGAACAAAAGCTGTCTCTGAAAAGACAAAGTAGCAGATGTATTAGATGAAGAATTTAAGACAATGGTCCGAAAGATGCTCAAAGAGCTAAAGGAAGATGTGGAGAAAGTCAAGAACGTGATGTGCGGACAAAACAGTAATATCAGCGAAGAGCTAGGAAGCCTAAGAGACCAAAGGAAAAGCACAGTAACCAGAATGAAAACTTCACTCATGGGGTTCAAAGGCAGACTGGGGAGGTGGAAGATAGAATCAGTGAACTTAAAGACAGGACAATGGACTGTATGGAGGCTGAGGACCAGAAAGAGGAAAGATTGAAGAAAAGCGAACAGAGCCTAGGACGCCTGTGGGATGCCATCAGTAGGTCTTCGTTGTGGGGGTCCCAGAAAGAGGAGAGAGAAAGGGGCAAGAGAAGATTTGAAAAAATAGTGGCTGAGAACTTCTTAAAGAGACATGAATTATAAAGTCCAAGAAGCACAACAGACTCCAAGTAAGATGAATTTGAAGAGACCCATGGAGACATGTTGGAATTAAACTTCCAAAAGACTGAGTCTTGAAAGCAGCTGCAGAGAAGCAGATCATCCATACGCAGGGTCCTCTGAGATCATCTCTTGATTTCTCATCAGAAACTTCAGAGGCCAGAAGACAGTGGCCAGATATATTTAAAGTGCTAAAAGAAAGAAGAAATTGTGAGCTAAGAATCCTATATCCAGCAAATCTGTCCTTCCAAAGTGAGGGAGAAACAAACATTCCCTGGGAACAAAAGCTGAGGGAGTTGTTGATCACAGCACCCTGCAGGAGATGCTCCAGGGAGTCCTGCGGGTGGAAAGAAGGGGCCCTAGACAGGGACTTGAAGCCGTATCGAGAAGTAAAGATCTCAGTAAAGGTAATACCTGGGCAGTTATAATAGCTAATTTAACAATTTTAACAATGGTTCATAACTGTGCTTTCTGATTTCTTTGTGATTTAAGAGACTAATACATTTATTTTTGGGGGGGGGGTTTGTTTTTTTATTATAATAATTTTTTAAATTATATTATGTTAGTCACCATACAGTACATCCCTGGTTTTTGATGTAAAGTTCGATGATTCATTAGTTGCGTATAACACCCAGTGCACCATGCAATACGTGCCCTCCTTACTACCCATCACCAGCCTATCCCATTCCCCCATCCCCCTCCCCTTTGAAGCCCTCAGTTTGTTTCTCAGAGTCCATAGTCTCTCATGCTTCATTTCCCCTTCTGATTACCCCCCCTTTCTTTATCCCTTTCTTCTCCTACCGATCTTCCTAGTTCTTATGTTCCATAGATGAGAGAAACCGTATAATTGTCTTTCTCTGCTTGACTTATTTCACTTAGCATTATCTCCTCCAGTGCTGTCCATGTTGCAGCAAATGTTGAGAAATCATTCTTTTTGATAGCTGAGTAATATTCCATTATATATATGGACCACAACTTCTTAATCCAGTCATCTGTTGAAGGGCATCTTGGCTCCTTCCACGATTTAGCTATTGTGGACAATGCTGCTATGAACATTGGGGTGCATATGGCCCTTCTCTTCACTATGTCTGTATCTTTGGGGTAAATACCCCGTAGTGCAATGGCTGGGTCATAGGGTAGCTCAATTTTTAACTTTTTAAGGGACCTCCACACTGTCTTCCAGAGTGCCTGTACCAGCTTGCATTCCCACCAACAATCTAGGAGGGATCCCCTTTCTCCACATCCTCTCCAACAATTGTTGTTTCTTGCCTTGTCAATTTTTGCCATTCTAACTGGCGTAAGGTGGTATCTTAGGGTGGAAGAGACTAATACATTTAAAGAAAAAACAAAAAATGTAAATCTAGTATCACTGTAAGTTTGGTTTGTAACTTCAAATCTTGTTTTCTGTAACTTCTGAGACTAATGCATTTGAAAGAATTATTAGTTTATGTGCTGGGGCACTCAGCGTATGAAGATGTGATATCAACACCCAAAGAGGTGGGGATAGAATTTTGTATGTAAATAGGGCATACAGAAAACAAATAGCACAATGACAGAAGTGCGTGCCTCCTTATCAGTGATTACTTTAAATGTAAAGGGATTAAAGTCTCCAGTGAAAAGACAGAGATTGGCAGAATGGATAAAAACAGGACCTAAGTATATGTTGTCTACAGGAGACTCACTTGAGATCCAAAGATACGAACAAGCTGAGAATGTAAGGATGGAGAAAGATCCTCTACGCAGACAGTAACCAGTGGATAGTAGGAGTGACTGTACTAATATCCGACAGAATAGGGTCCACATAAAAAAGGGTATGAGAGACAGACAAGGACATTATATATTAGTAGAGGTCTCAGTACAGTGAGAAGATACAATTAAACACTCACACATCCGATGACAGACCATCAAAATATTTGAAACCAAAACTGATAGAATTGAAGGGAGAAATAGACAACTGTACCCCACTCCCAATGATGGATAGAACAACCAGACAGAAGACAAGAAAGGAAGTAGAGGATTTAAACAACACAGTGAACCGTCCTCTTCTAACAGAGACGCACAACACTTCACCCAGGCACACACTTTCTTCTCAAGTGTACACAGGACATTTTCCAGCATAGATATATGCACGTCCACAAATGAAGTCTACATGGATTTTACAAGATCAATATCGTACAAAGTGTCTGAACACAATGGGATATAATTATAAATCAGTAAAAGAAAACTGAAAATTTTTTAAAATTGTGGACACTAGGGGCGCCTGGGTGGCTCAGTCATTAAGCGTCTGCCTTCATCTCAGGGCGTGATCCCAGCGTTCTGGGATTGAGCCCCACATCAGGCTCCTCCGCTCGGAGCCTGCTTCTTCCTCTCCCACTCCCCCTGCTTGTGTTCCCTCTCTCACTGGCTCTCTCTCTCTCTCTGTCAAATAAATAAAATCTTTAAAAAAAATTTTGGACACTGAACACACACTACTAACTAGTATATCAAAGAAGAAATCTCAAGGAAGTTAGAAAATACTTAGAGACAAATGAAAACAACAACACAATTTTAACAACGAAAGGAATTAGAAGAAGAACAAATGAAACCCACAGGTAGCAAACAGAAGGAAATGATAAAGATGGGAGCAGAAATCAATGAGACAGAGTAGAAAAGCGGTACAGAACATCAGTGCAACGAGAAGTGGGTTCTTGGACAAGATCAACACCACTGACAAACTTTTAGCTACATTGAGAAAAAAGGAGAGAAGACTCAAATCACTGAAATCAGACATGGGCATGGGACATTACTGTTGATTCTGCAGAAATAAAAGGGATTATAACAGAGTACTGTGATGCCAAAAAATTGCTTAGCCTGGATGAAAAGGACAAATTCCTAGGAACACAAAGCCTACCAAGACTGAATCACAAAGAAACGAGCAATCTGAATAAACCTGTAACTAGTAAGGAGACTGAATTTGTAATAAAGTCTCCCGACAAGGAAGAACCCTGGTCCTGAAGGCTTCACTGGTGAATTCAACAAATATTTCAAGAACTACTTTTCAAATTTTTTCAAACAATTGAAGGGAGGGATAACTTCCTAACTCATTCTTGAGGCCAGCACAACCCTGATAACCAGTCAGACAAAGAAAAGGAAGCTATAGACCAGTATCCTTTAGGATCATTGATGCAAAAATCTTCAGTGGTGTCAACAAAATGAAGGGGAAAATGATGCTTCAACTGATGCAGAAAAAGCATTTGATGAAATTCCCTACCATTTTTTGATAAAAATGCTCTACAAAGTAGTAGATGGAAACCAGCTCCACATGATAAAAGCCATACACGGACAATCCACAGTCAATGTCGTACTCAGTGGTGTGAGACTGAGCTTCTCCTCTAAGATAAGAAGCAAGAGGGGGAGGCCCACGTCCCCGCTCCCTTCCAGCCTCGTACTAGAAGTCCCAGGCAGAGCAGCTGGGGGAGAGGAAGACATAAAAGGCATCTAAACTGGAAAGGAAGACGTAAAATGATCTCTGTTTGCAGTTGATGTCATCTTATGTGTAGAAAATCCTAAAGATTTCACAAAAAACTGTTAGAACTAAAATAAATTCAGCCAAGCAGGAGGATGCAAAGCTAACACACAAAAATCAGTTACATTTCTGTTCACAAGTAGTGAGCACACTGAAGGGGAAATCACAAAAGTTGTTCCATGTGCAGGAGCATCAAAAAGAATAAAGTACTTAGGAATTAGGAATTAATCAAGGAGGTGAAAGAATTGTACAAGAAAACTATAAAACATTGCTGCAGAAAATAAAGAAGACATAAATAAATGGAAACACATCCCATGTTCATGGATGGGAAGACTTAGTATCGTTAAAATGTCAATATCACCCAAAGGGATGTGCAGATTGGTGACAGTCCCTATCAAAAAGCCAGTGACATTTTGCAGAAAAGGAAAAACCCATCTTTCATATGGAATCTTAAGGGCCAGTGAATAGCCAAGACAGTCTTGAAAAAGAAGAACAGAACTGGAGGACTCACTGTTCCTGATGTCAAAACCTACTACAGAGCTACAACAGTCAAAACAGTGTGGTACTGGCATCAAGACACACGTCTAGACCAGTGAAATAGCCCAGAAATAAACCCTCATGTATGGTCAAGTGGTTTTTGACAAGGGTGCCAAGAACATTTACTGGATACAGGACAGTCTTTTCAACACATAGTGTTGGGAAAGCTGAACGTTCACATGCGAAACAGTGAAGTCAGACCCTTACCCAACGCTGTAATCAAAAGTTAACTCAAAATGGATCAGTGTAATCCTAAATGTAAAACTTAAAACAGTAGAACACTTGGAAGAAAACATCGAACCAAAGCTTCACACATTTGGATGTGGCAGCGATTTCCTAGAGGAGACACGGTGGACAAAGTGGACAAGAACAAAACGAGACAAATGGGACCATGTGAAAAGTTAAACATTTTGTGCCTCAGAGGACACTCTCCACGGGGCATAAGGGCACCCACACAATGGGAGACAGTACTTGCAAACCATGTGTCTGGCGAGGGATTAATATCCAGAATATCTGGAGAGCTCCAAAAACTCCACAACCAAACCAACAGAATTTACAAATGGGCAAAGGTCTTGAATGGACATTTCTCCAAAGCAAGTGTATGAATGGGTGGTGAGCACTTGCAAAGGTGGTCACTAGAGACGTGCAAATACAAACCACAGGCCCACCACCACTCACCCCCACCGCACGGCCACTGTCACAGAGAGAGAGACCGAGAGCAGGTGCTGGCAAGGACGCTTCTGCCGTGTCCCCGCCTGAAAGTCTTCCCGACCGGTGCTGACCTGGGCTCCCAGCCGTCTCCGCCTGTGGACCACCAGGCTCTCCTGCCCCTGGGTGGTTCCCGCAGTTCGAGAGGCTGACCCTCTGGCCACGTTGTGCCTCCTTGCCATCATCTGTAATCTGTCCAGTCCAATCAGAGCTGTGTCCCATCCCTAATAAAGCGAGGGTGGGTCTGAGGTTTACTCCTTGATCCCTGCTCACAGCTGCTTCTCAAACTCACCTCCACCCGTTATGGGCTTTTTTCTGTGTCTTGTCCCCTCCTTTAACTGCTGTATTTTCTCAGAGGGCATTTTGAATTCCTTGGAAAAATCCTTCTGATGTCTTTTCTCCACTTTGGATAAAATAATCTTTTGATTGCTCAACGTTGCGGTTTGATGTGTGTGAATCATCTGTCTTTCATACTCTCATGATTTCCTGTTTCTCTTCCCTGCTCTTCATGTCTGTCTCCAGAGACAGCATCAGAGAAGACTGTTTGAAACGTCACATTTATCTACCTGACTTTATGGAAAGCATGAGAGGAGTTAATCTGAAAATATCAGAATCTTTTTCCGATTCATAAGCTTTAAAAAATGTAATTTTAATTTTGGATTGGATTAGCGATCGGATAGTTTTACTTGGATCTGAAGTCAGAACAATAAAAAAGTACACAACAGAGCACCTGGGTGGCTCAGTCAGTTGAGCATCCAACTCTTGGTTTCAGCTCAGGTCATGATCTCAGGGTGCTGGGATCGAGCCCCGCATCAGGCTCCACGCTCAGCACGGAGCCTTGCTTGTCCCTCTCCCTCTGCCCCTCCCCATGCTCTCTCTCTCTCTCTCTCTGTCCCTCAAATAAATAAACAAGTCATCTTTAAAAAAAAAATAAGAATGATGTTTGTCGGAGGTAATCTTGAAATGGAGCCAAGGAATTTACAATGACTTATGTTTTAAATAGTTTCTAAAATCAAAGATTAATCTATATAAGTTTCATGAGCTTATATTTTATTCTCAGAAACTTCAGTAAATTCTTACAGGAATATACTCTAGAGCAAATTACTATCTTGTATGCGGCTGTCACTACTCTGTGTCATGTTTGGGGCTGGACAACAGAAATTTACGTGGGAAGAACTGAAGCCAATCCTAGCACCAAAAGTAAACACGAGACTTTGGGTAGAAAGGTCCTAACTTGCTGATGAAAGTCATCATGTGTGTGCTTTCTTCCAGATTTGGAATGGAGAGACATGGACGCAGATGACTGTGAGTTTTGTCGTGGAGGTGGAGACGGCAGGGTTGGGACCAGCCAGGGGTTGGGCGCCTACAGTGGGGCGTGGCTGGGATGTTATATTGTGAGCAGGTAGAAGTTACTGTCTTAGCGAGAAGAAGGAGGTTCCGAGTTTAGCCTAATTAACTTGCGTCTATCTAAGGCGCTGATTTGATTGACACGTCATTTTCCTTTGCTTTTTTTAGATGGTACAAATGAGGCTCAGGACAGTGACTTCCCAGCAGGTACGCATTTTCTCCGCTCCCTATCCCGTCGCAGGAGGACCCGAGTGTGTGAGAGGTCCCTCTTGCCCCTGGCCCTGCGCACCCCCACTGACCCCCCCCCTCCGGGAGGAGATGGAGACTAGCATCTGCGCAGGGGCAAGCGCAGGACTCTTATTTGCGACCCGTTCCCAAAGTGGTTCTGAAAGCTCAGGTGGGATTGGGAAGCCCTCCGCTGTTCCCCCTGTCGCTCCCGCCACGGGCCACACACCAGGCGGGAGTGCAGGTGAGGTTTCTTGGTCGGGCTCTTCCCCAGCGCCTCTCACTGTCTGCTGTTTAAAGGACAAAACCAGTTGTTCACGTCTAGGTAAGAGAATCCACGTCCCTGTTCATTCAGGCAACACCCGGAAACCCGAGGAGCCGGCCCTGCGTGCCCCCCTGTAGCTCTTTTGTTTCTGCAGCAAGTTCCGAAGCCCCACCCTGTGCCCTGCGTGTCCGCTGCCTGCAGGGCCCTCGGGGGAGGAGACGCCTGTGCCCCAGGGCCGAGCCCTGCTGGGGGGGCCCTCCTCTGACTGCTCTCTGGTTTATGTGAACGCGTATGCAGCTTCATGATGGAGAATATCCTGGAACTCAGTGGGATTTGCATTTTAAAATTTTGTTCATGTAGCTCACACTGAAAGCATGCTAATTGTATGCAGTATGACAGTTGGTGAGACGCCACGGCCGAAAACAGGGTTAGCGGGCGAAACCTAGCGCTCGTAAAAATTCATATTGCGTTGGGCGATGCTGGAAGGTCTGAACAAGTACAGACCTCTGATCATCTTTACCAAGTATGTCGCCACGGTGACACTGAAAACCACGTGATTGGCTTCAGATTTGCAAAATGGTTGTGTGACTGTATTCAGTAGTAACGTCCTGTTCCTTTTAAAAATTCTCCCAACTTGTTGAAAAGAACGTTACCTAGAAAATCCGACTGACCTCGGGGATTGTGTCCCCTGTGGGACATACCTGGTGATGGCATGAGGGCACCTGCTGCTGGGCCCAGGATGTGGGGACAGGCCACGGACGGGGTCACGTGGAGGGGTGGGCATCCCCAGTGCGGGTGCACGGCTGTGGACTCTACAGGGTTACAGTGGGCCCAGCATAGCTGTGTCTCGCGGATTTCAAGAGAAACTGACGTGTAGACCTTTTCACGGCATCTCGCAATCCTTAAACGTGGCCCCTGGGTGTCCTCTTCTCTCTCCGTTCTAACGTCTCACGTGTCTGCTGCGTTGGCCCCTGTTGGTTGCAGGCAGGCGGGGGGCACACCCCGCTTTCTGAAGGAGGCCGTCTCCCTCCCCACCTCTAACTGGGGCCCCTGACAGGCAGGGTGAGCACTGACGTCTTCTTTTCTCCCCGCAGTGGAGAGGAGCAGGCTGCAGGAAATGCTGTCGCTTTTGGGGCTGGAGACCTACCAGGCCCAGAAGCTCAGCCTCCAGGACTCCCTGCAGATCAGCAGCGACAGCATGAAGAACTGGGCCCCTCAGGCTCCCAAGGACTTGCCGTGGAATTTCCTCAGGAAGCTGCAGGCCCTCAACGCCGAAGCCAGGAACACCACCATGGTGCTGGACGTGCCCCCGGATGCCAGGCCCGCGGAGAAGGAGAGCCAGATGGAAGAGGAGATCATCTACTGGGACGCGGCCGACGACGTCTCTGCGGACATCTATTCCTTCTCTGAGCTGCCGACGCCCGACACACCCGTGAACCCCTTGGACCTTCTCTGTGCCCTTCTGCTGTCCTCGGACAGTTTCCTACAACAAGAAATCGTGCACAAAATGTCCCTCTGCCAGTTTGCACTCCCCCTCGTCCTGCCCGACTCCGAGAACCACTACCACACGTTTCTGCTGTGGGCCCTGAGGGGCGTCGTGCGGACGTGGTGGGCGCAGCCCCCACGGGGGGTGGGCAGCCTCCGAGAAGACAGCGCGGTCCTGTCGCGGGCGCCCGCCTTCGCCTTCGTGCGCATGGAGGTCAGCAGCAACTCCAAGTCCCAGCTCCTCAACGCCGTGCTCAGCCCAGGCCACAGGCCGCGGGACTGCTTCTGGCACCGGGATCTGAATGTGGGCACCAACCCTCGGGAGATCGCAGACGGGCTGGTGGAAGTGTCCTGGTTTCTTCCCAGTGGCAGGGAGGACCTGGACATTTTCCCGGAGCCCGTGGCCTTTCTGAACCTACGGGGCGACATCGGGTCTCACTGGCTGCAGTTCAAGCTGCTGACTGAAGTGTCGTCAGCCGTGTTCATCCTGACGGACAACATCAGCAAGAAGGAGTACAAGCTGCTGTACTCCATGAAGGGGTCGGCCACGAAGTACTACTTCATCCTGAGCCCCTACCGCGGGAAGCGGAACGCCAACCTGCGGTTCCTGAACAGGCTCATCCCGGTGCTGAAGATGGACCACTCGCACGTCCTGGTCAAGGTCAGCAGCACGGACAGCGCGGGCTTCGTGCGCAGGGTCCGCTCCATTGTGGCTCACGTGGCCCGCTCCCCCTGCAGGAGGCTGTCCGTGGAGGAGATGGCCCACGCGGCACGCAAGCTGGGGCTGCGGGTGGACGAGGACTGCGAGGAGTGTCAGCGGGCGAAGGAGCGCATGGAGCGCATCACCAGGAAAATCAAAGACTCGGACGCCTACCGCCGGGACGAGCTGAGGCTGCAGGGGGACCCGTGGAGGAAGGCGGCCCAGGTGGAGAAGGAGCTGTGCCAGGCCCAGTGGGCCGGGGACCCTCCGGACAAGGGCCGGGCCGAGCTGAGGCACCGGCTGCTGGAACTGCGGGCGCAGCAGAACGGCCACGAGCCCGCCGGGGGGGTGCAGGAGTTCATCACGGCCATCAGCGGCCCCTCGCTGGGCGAGAAGCAGTACTTCCTGAGGTGGATGGAGTGGGGGCTGGCCCGCGTGGCCTCGCCACGGCCGAGGCAGCCTCCGGAGACCATTCTCACGTTGAGACCGAAACACTGTGGGGTCGTGGACTTGAGCGAGCTGCTCTGGCCTGAGCCCCTGGGGGTGGAGCACTTCCTGCGGGAGATGGGACAGTTTTACGAGGCAGAGAGCTGCCTGGTGGAGGCAGGGAAGCTGCCGGCCAGCCAGAGGCGCTTTGCCCACTTCCCAGGCTTGGCCCTGGAGCTGCTGCTGAAGGGGCTCCCCTTGGAGCTGGTCGATGGGAGCACCCTGAGCACCCCCCTGCGCTGGGTCACGGGGCTCCTCAAGGAGCTGCACGCGCGCCTGGAGCGGAGGTCGAGACTGGTGGTCCTGTCCGCGCTGGGCGTGCCGGGCACGGGCAAGTCCACGCTCCTCAACACCATGTTTGGGCTGCGCTTTGCCACCGGGCGGGGCTGTGGGCCTCGAGGGGCCTTCATGCAGCTGGTCACCGTGGCCGAGAGCTTCAGCCAGGACCTGGGCTGCGACCACATCCTGGTGATAGATTCTGGGGGCCTGATAGGCGGGGCCCTGGCCACGGCCGGGGAGAGGTTCGAGCTGGAGGCCTCTCTGGCCACGTTGCTCGTGGGGCTGAGCAACGTCACCGTGGTCAGCTTAGCCGAGACCAGGGACATACCCCCGGCCATTCTGCACGCGTTTCTGAGGTTGGAAAAAACAGGGCACATGCCCAACTATCAGTTTGTGTACCAGAACCTTCACGACACGTGTGCCCCCGGCCCCAGGCCAAGAGAGAGGAGGCAGCTCCTGGACCCGCCCGGTGACGCGATCAGAGCTGGGGCGCAAATGGAGAAACAGGGCGGCGGCGGCATCCGGACGCTGGCGGACCTGGCCTTCTGTGACCCCGAGAAGCAGCATGTTTGGCACATCCCTGGCCTGTGGCACGGGGTGCCTCCCATGGCCGCGGTGAGCTTAGGGTACAGCGAGGCCATTTTTGAGTTAAAGAGATGCTTGCTGGAAAACATCAGGAACGGCCTGTCCAACCAGAACAAAAGCATCCAGCAGCTCATTGAGCTGGTCCGACGGCTCTGAGTGTCCGGCGGGTGGTCTGTTCCAGAGGCGGTGTCCTCACGGGGCCGGGCCCGGCGCCTGAGCGGGGGCTGGCGGCCGACCTGCGTGAGAAGGGAGAAAAGCGAAAGCCAGGGGGTCTGGGGTTCCCTACACAGTGTGGAGAAAGGAGGTGACCTCGAAGACCGGTGGGAGGTGCTCTCAGGAGCAGAGCGGCCCTGGGGTGGGGCGCGGGGACTCAGCGATTCGCTCTGTGTCCGGGCTCCCTCTCTGGGCCCCTGGAGCGCAGCCGTTCGCTGCCCGGTGGAAGCAGGGGCAGATCTTTGGCGATTCCATCCTGCCGGTTCGATGCCCTGTGAAGCTCCCTCGCTGCCCTGTCCCCCCACAGCCAGCTGTTTACACCCCTGCCACACTCAGCCCAGTGAGTCCCTCCTGCCCTGCTCCCGCGTCTGCCCTGACCCACCCCAGACTGTGAGCTCCTTGAGGGGAGGGCTGTGTGTGACCTGACTCTGTCCCCCGGGGCCTGGCACGGGGCCTGGCACACTGTAGGCACTTAATAAATGTTTGTTAAAAGAACGGAATGATTGCATGTGCAGATGGTGGTGACGGACAGGTTCCTCTCTGCCTTGACTCTCCTGTTTCCTCAGAGGGGATCACGGTGTCCGAGGAGGGGTGTGGGACAGAAGGTCGGGAATGGGGGATGCCCGAGAGAAGTGTCTCACGGATGCCGCGCTGTCCCCAGTCTTTAAGCAGAGCTCTGCCCTGCATGCTGTTCCTGGGAGTGGGATCCGCGTCTTCACAGTAATGCAGGGCATGGCGGTGGCCATCCCCTCTTGCAGACAATAAGGGAGGCCTAGAGCAGTGAAGCCCTTGCGCACACAGCTGTGTGGGTCGGGGGGCTGATGGACAGGCTGTGGCCCTCAGCCCTGCCTCTGTCTGGCCCACGGCTCATCCCCAGGCCCCCACAGCTGCCACGCCAACCCCAGCCGGCCCCCAGCATGCCCTTCATCTTGCTTCATGCCTGTGGGGCCAGGCTCCCTCCGTGACGGCATCCGTGGCCGCTGGCCACGTGTGAGCTCCCCCACTCTGGATGCTGTGACTGAATCCTGACCTGCGCTGGCCCTTACCAGGGCCGGGGGCACCCCATGATCCCTGGAACCCAACCCCAGCTCTGTGAGCTCTGGGAACCTGCTGTTTAGGCCTTGCGGGCTCCTTCCCTCTGTCTGTCGTGACTTTGAGGAGACCGCCCCCCTCCCCCCGCTGTGGTGACTAGAAACCCCCTCAGTGTTCCTTGTCCCCCTTTTGCTGGACTCAGCAAGGCAGCCGTCTGGATGGGAACCCTTTCTTGAACTGCAAGCCCCTGGGCCCCTTTCCTGGAGCCCCAGGTCGCCACAGCTGCTGCTCCCCTGATATTCATTCAGTGTTGCTCCCGAGTCCTGGGAGCCTGGCCCTGGACGCCCAAGCTGGGGGCTGAAACAGTACTGGAACTCGGAAAACCTGACCTCTTGCTGATACATTTAGGAAAACCTTTTCCCTTCTGAGATGCAGAAAGAATCTCTAACCCTTGGCACTAGAAACTCATCTCTTCGGTATCATTAAGATGCTGGTTCACTGCTTCTCTTGCACTGTAGCAATATCACCGGGATAATCATGGGTCCAGAGTTCAGGGAAAGCTCCCTTAGAATTGTGAATATCAGTTCCCTTACAAACTGGATTCGAGCTCTTCTTGAATCTGAACCAGGGAAGTTATCCCCAGTGGCTCTGTCCATCGCCCAAAGATAAGGTTTAATCATTGAATTCGAGAAAATTACGTGTGTGTTTTGTTTTATTCTTCCTGGGGAAAGAGTTTGACAGACTTTTAAAAGGATGCAGGACCCAAAATAAATTAACTGCTTAGTAATCAGGAAAATCACTGTTTGTGAAATTGCATCCAATATTTGCCTAAAGCGCAACTTTTGAAAACAGACCAGTCTAAAGACTGGGTGTAACAGAATCTGAGCACGAGGGTGCCCTGGGCAGGACCCCGTGGTGGTGGGGGACTCGCCGTCCAACAGAGCCCCGAGCTGTCTGGGCAGTGTGAGAGGACCACCGCCACGCAGGTGCAGGGACCGGAAAGGTTGCGCTGGAGCCTTGGAAAGCGTCAGTCATGGCGTTCCCCTCACCCTGTTTTAGGTGATGTTCAGTCCCACGAGAGGTTCTCCTTCAGACCCTGAAGTCAGTGCTGCTCCTGTGATTCCAATTTCCAGAAACCTGGGTCTTGCCCAGGGCCAGACCCCGGGGCTCCAAACACTAAGCATGAGTTTGCTCTGCCTGGTCCTGGGCTGGCCACAGCTTGAGGGCCCTGCCTTGGGCCTGAAGACATCAGGGGCCCAGGAGCCCTAGGGCTCCTGGGCACTCATGTCCATGGGGCCAAGCTTAGTGAGGCGGAGGGCCTCCCAGAGACTGAAGGTGGACACGGGGGACCCTGGTACTTTGGTGAGCGTGAACCCTGTCAGTGATGGAGTAAATGTGCCTGCGAGTCTGAGACCAGGCACGAGAGCGTCTGCCCCTGGCCCAGGACACCCGGCTCCGGCATTGCTTCCTGCTAATGATGTCGCCCTTAAGCAAAGTCACTGACTTCCCTGTGCCTTGCCCCGCCCCCGCGCACACCTGCTCGGTGGTGGTGGGCTCACCAGCCCGGTTTGTGGGAGCGGTCTGTGCGCACACGCAAGGCGCTGTGTCTGCATCTGTCTGCACACCCACGAGGCTCGAGCGAAGGAAGGGCCTGCCTGCTGTATCAGTCTCAAACATTTCAACATGCCAAACAGCAGCCTTCTCGTAATCAGTGGTATCTTAAAATTAATTGGCAGCCCTTTCTCTTAACGGTACCCAAAGCCATGTCTTCTAATCAACGTTACCTTAGATTTATTGAAACACAGGGAGGCCGGTGTTGAGATTCTGTACCAGTGTCAGCCTGATAGGGCTGCTCTCTCCCTAGCTCCTCAGATGTAACTCGCCCAATTAAAAAAAAAAAAAAAAAAACTATATATTTTTTCCGAGTCAGTAATAAAAAAAATGATTTTGGCTATAAACCTATCCTGAGTTCCTAAGACTTCAACCACATTACATCAGAGTGTGGCTTTACAGGCACGGATGAGTCAGGACCACAGAAGTGAGCCAGCTGATGTTGACCCTGGTTTTGGCAACCTTCCTTCCGCCCCTCACCCCACAGCACCCACCCTATGGAGGTGGCCTCACTCACGCTGTTGTCCGCCTGGGGCTCCGACCCATCCCTTGTCGTGGCCAACTGTGGCAGTCACCTCTCTCAGGAGGGCCTCTGGTGGCAGCCCCACCTCTAGCCCACCCTGGGAAGGGACTCCCGTCCTTGTCTGTGTCCTACTGCCTTTCACTTGTCTGCTTCTCTGCCCTCCCCTTCTGGGCTTCCTGGGGAAGGCAGAGCCTCGTGCCCATTTTTGTGGCCACATCTCAAACGGGGTGTGAGAACCAGGAAGGAAAGCTCCAGGCGCCTGCACACAAGAGGCCCAGTCTGCTGTCCATCCTTTCCATGCCCTGGATAGCTCCACTATGGGGGACAGGGCCTCTTTCCTCAGTGGCCCTACACAGAAGCATCATTAACCCACTGAACTTCCCCCTTCTTGCCTCAGCACAGGGTGGGGGACATGCCCCTCTGGCTACCTGTGCAAAAACAAGAGGACAATTCAAGACTCTGTTTTTAACTGGACATCATTGGTGGTTTGGCTTAGTTCCCGGAATAGAGCTGAGAGCCTCTGGGATTCTTCTTTGGTGAATGGTTGGTCATTAGGAGAAAATGAATTACCAGGAGTACGAAGAAGTACCGGATTTAGCAGAGGTTTACAAAATGCAAAACATCGGCAGTTCTGAGTTAGGATAAGTCCACATGAATAGGGCTGTCTTGGCCAATCCTGCATCCAACAGGAAGGCAGACGTCTCCGCTAAGGCATCCCTCCCCGAGGCTAGATTCTGGTGACTTCCAAGGTAATAAAACCACATTCCAGGCTGGACTGCTTTCTGCAAGTTCAGCTGGGCCCATGGTCTGCGTCTCACCCAGTGTCGCCCCCCAGCCTGGCTAGCACTCCATTCTCTGAGATAGGGGTACCCTTGAGCTGGGCCATAAACTTGGAGTTTAGGACGCTAGTTCTAACCCTGGCTGCACGTCGGGATCCTCTACGCAGCACTGAAAAAGCATGGGTGTTGTCCCCTGCGTTCTGTCAGTCCCGTACTTGTGGTGGGGGCCCAGGGGACTCAAAATGACCAGAAGCCAGCCCTGTGAAAGCATAAAGGTGACTCTAGCTCTTCCTGGTTATCATGGAGAGCTAAGAGGCTCACGTCAGTGAAAAAACAGGTGTGCACCCTCATCTTCCCGGGGTTCTGGTGTGGGAACCTAGGTGGGCCCTTCATGGGGGTCTCTTGTTCCTAAATGTGGTTGCTCCATTGCCAGGAAGCCCCCGCCCCCCACAGCCAGTCCTGAGCTTTCTGCACCCACCTCCAGAAAACCAGGCCATTCCCCCATCCCACATGGTTCTGAATGCTCACCCCATGACGCAGGGGAACCCCGGATAAGGCACACACTTTGGGACAAGGAGGCTTGCTACCACTGGCTAGTGCTGTGACCCCAGGTGACTCTCTGAGCCTCCATTTTCTGTTCAGCAAAACGACTGCCTCTTTTACATGGTTGACAGGAGAAGCAAAGTACATTAAAACACTAACAGGGGCGCCTGGGGGGCTCAGTCAGTGAAGCGTCTGCTTCTGGCTCAGGTCACGATCTCAGGGTCCTGGGATGGAGTCCCGCATCGGGCTCCCTGCTCAGCGGGGAGCCTGCTTCTCCCTCTCCCTGCCGCTCCCCTTGCTTGTGCTCTCTCTCTCTTTAAAATAAAATAAAAACACAAATGGAAATGACAGAAAAAGAAAACATCCCCTTAAACTGTTTTCACGGGCGATTTAAAACAATGTAACGATCCATACTAATGTTTAAGAAAAATTTTTTTTCAGTGGCAACACACTTACCTGCCCCACCCCCAGCAAGGCCCCACTGGAACCCTTTTTGCAACAAGGCTTGGCAGAAAGATAATGAAATGGTAAGTTAGCAGGATGTTAGCAACTTAAAAGACCTAGGGCTGTCTGCATTTCCTAGGAGACACCTCAGGCCTAAGGGAGAGCCACCCGAATGAAGACAAACAAATCTGATGGTGTAACTGCCTGATGCCTTGGGGGTAGAACGAGCCACTGCAGCCTCTGCTCACCTCCGCTGCCTCCCGCCGCTCCAACAGATGTCAGGAGTCACCTTTGCTGCGACACCAGCCTCTTCCTTCCTCTGGTGGGGGTGGTGGTCCTGTGGGTTCTCATGAATCCCCAATAGGCAGTTCATCTCCCCGAGAGGAGGTGCATGGCAGGCATGACAGGCAGGTTTTTTTTTTTTTTTTTTTTTGACTCTACATCCAACGTGGGACTCAAACTCACGACCCCGAGATCAAGAGTGGCATGCTCCACCGACTGAGCCAGCCAGGGGCCCCTGGCTTTATTCTTTTTAAAAAACACTTTTATTAGCTGCTCACTCTGCTATGCATTTCACAACGTAATTTCCACAACAACTGTCATTGTTCCCATTTTACAGATGAGAGAAACTGAAGCCCAGGAAGGTCAAGTCACTTGCCAGGAAGCTCTAATTCATATTCCAGATCCCGTATTCCTCACCACTTTGGGCAGATTTAGAAAACTTACCAAATTATGAAATTATCAAACTTTAGGGCAACTTTAAAAAGAAAAAAAATACTAAAAATACTATCAGTTTAAAAGGGTCCTTTGGGAAAAGTTGAGCGTTCTTATATTTGGCAAGTATTGTGATCTCATTCTCCTTCTGCCCCCTTATCCAAAACACAGAACAGCTGGAGTTTAAACATTTGGAAGTATAAATTTTCTTAGTGTTAGGAATATGCCCCACGGCATGAAAGACGCTGTCACTTTACTAAGGTTTTTTTGAGGACCTAGCTTCCAGTGGTCGGAGGAATCTTGACCATGGAAAATACAGTGGCCCGAAGCCAGGATACATGTCTTGGTCCTTCTCTGCCCCTCCCCTCTGTGACCTTGGCAACTCACCATCCCCCACCATTACCCCTCCACACAGATGATAAGTCAGTGCTCCCTACCACAGGCAAGCACAGACTTTGCAAGCAGCATTAGGGTAAATGATGTGCGTCAAAACCAGCCCAATGTTGGCAATTCCGTGTCATTCAGCCAAACATGACCAATAACAGCTATTTATCCCAACAGCTCTACAGGCTAGTACTGCTAATAAAACCCTTCTTATAGATTATGGAGCTGAGGCTCAACTGTGCAAAGACTGTCACTCCTGGGTCCGACTCCAGAGTCCATGCTTTCTCCATTTTTGTGATGAGTTGTGAAGTAAGTAATACCAATAAGAAATAATAGTAAGTAAATACCCAGTGTTGTTATTTTTCCCTCGGACAATAATTACTGGATACCAATTACAGCGACAATGCTCTGGTTTGAGTATGAGTTTCCTTACCATCCAACCCCTTCTCTCTTATTTAACGTTTTCCTTCCCCAACGACCAGACACAGGGTGTGATCCCATGTGAAACTGTACATATTTCTCTGCATAAGTCATCCTCGAAGAACTGGGTGAAATTTTAACCAAAACGAATTTCTTCTTTGTGGATAAAAGCCAGGTTTGTTTGATTTCTTTCCTTTTTAAAGACGTATTTGGAAGCAGAACTCAGCAACCTGATTTCCAGAAGGTGGGGACGCGATGCACTCGCAGCCGAGCCCCAGGGCCCCGGGCTTGGCGCAGCGGGCCCAGCAGACACCACGTTGGCCTGGAGGCCCTGTCTCTGCCGTTGCGAGCTCCCGCGGGGCGAGACCTCACCTTTGCACCATCTGCGTTCCGGACCTGAACCACCACACACACCCCGACCGCGGCAGGCGGAGAGGTGCACGGATAGTCGTCGCTCGGCTGCTGGGCGGCGGGAAGAACCGGCTCCCTGCACGGGCCGAGACTCCGCCCACTGCGCCCCCGCCCCGACAGACAGGCCCCGCCCCGACCGAGACTCCGCCCACCACGGGCCCGCCCCGACCGAGACTCCGCCCGCTCGCGACCCTACCCCGACAGAGAGGCTCCGCCCCGGCCTTGCAGGCCCCACCCCTCCTCTGCCCCGCGCCCATCAAGCGCCCAGCCCTCCCACGCAGGTTGCACTTTGGTCTTGTCCGCGGTCGCAGCCTCCCGGGGGTTGACCTTTGCCCTGAGACCGCCCCGCCTCGTCTCTCCTCGCGACGCCGTGCTACGTCCGGCGCGCTGCGCTGGGCCCAAGATGGCGGCGCCCGTGTGCTGCTGGGTGCTCGGGCCACGGGTGAGTGGGCGACGCTGGCCGGGTCCCGCGGTCTGTGGTGGGGACCTTAGTCTCCGTCTCACGTCCCCTCCTCTCACAGGTGCTTTCCTGGAGCCGAGAGCTGCCGTGCTTCTGGCGCGCCCTGCACACGTCCGCGGTCTGCGCCAAGGTGAGCGCGGCGGGGCGTGGGGGCCCAGGGGTCAGGGGGCCGGAGACCAGGGGGCAGAGGGCCCGGGGACCCGGGGGCAGTGGGGCCGGGCGGCGGAGAACTCAGGGACGGAGGAGCGGGGAACCGGGGGCCGGGGGGTGGGCAGCTTGGGTCGGTGGTCGCATAGAGTCACGACCCCTCTCTGCTCCTAGAACCGGGCGGCCCGAGTCAGAGTGGGCAAGGGGGACAAGCCGGTGACTTACGAGGAGGCGCACGCGCCGCACTACATCGCCCACCGCAAGGGCTGGCTGTCGCTGCACACAGGTGAGGGGCCCATCGTGGCTCTCAGTCGTGGCTCTCACACAAACACCAGATAAACACGTGCGAGAGGCTTGATTCAACTCCTACGTATTCAGAGGTTTTCATTCTCAGATTTCATCTTCGTGAAGCGCTGTGGGACGTGGGCAGAGCAGCCACCCTGTACACACCTTCCCTGCTGAGGGCCCTGTCTTCTCATTTCTGCTCATATCGTAAACAAGTGTTCTTTCCGAGATCCACTCGCGCTACAGTTTTGTGCTTTTTGTCGGTGACTTCGCTCCCTTAAAATAGTGGTGAAGTGTGAAGCACAAGAAGGGCGTGACGTACATTGGGGAGAAAATATGCATGTTAGGTGCGCTTCCTTCAGGCACGAGTTACAGTGCTGTTGGCAGAGTTCAGTGTTAAGCGGTCGTGTAAACAGAAACACACATGAAACAAAGTTATATATTGATGTGTTGATAAAACTGGCTTAACCCAGGGCATCCAGAAACTTAACCCTGTGTTTTCCCTAGGAGCGAGGGTTCAGTGTTCCCTAACACATTGCTCATGGTGACTTTATAGAACGTAACTACTGGGAACTAACGAGAATCAGCTGTGTTTTGTTCAGTATGAGACTTCTCAGCTTGCGTGTTTTGAGATCCATCTGTATAGAGAACTTAAAATACAGATTCCGGTCCCCCCCCCCCCAGCCCGTTCAGGTTCTGGTTCAAAGGCCTGGGGATGGGTGTGGAGACTCTTAGTACTGCAGGAGGTGTAGAAGTTTCAGGATCTACACTGAGAATCCACTGGTTGAGGCCATAGCCCTGGCTGGTGAGAGAGCTCATGTCCCTAGTCTCAGAAGTAGCTGGTGGCCTTGTCTCTCTGGGCCAAAGGATGGCCAGTGCTTCTATAAGCGGTCCAGAAAGAGTGGAAAAGGGCGAGACAGGAAAGGATCATCTGAGTCTTGTGCCCTGCTAAGGCCTCATTCTTCCCTTTTGTAAATCCAAGATAACGAATTCTACTTCACAGGATTTGTTTGTGAATGTAATGAAATAATGTACTTTGGGGCTTTAAAGTGTTATTCCTTTTATTCTACTTGTAGAAGAAGAGAGAAGCAGCCAGGGTGGGGGTGGAATTGAGTGCCCGGTGCTCTTGGCTGTTACCTCTGGAGTTTCTGCTGAGTCTTCGAGGTGCCCTTCTCCTTTCAGGTAACCTGGATGGGGAAGACCATGCTGCAGAGCGAACAGTGGAGGATGTTTTCCTTCGAAAGTTCATGCTGGGCACCTTCCCAGGGTGTCTGGCTGACCAGCTGATCCTAAAGCGCCGGGCTAACCAGTTGGAGATCTGTGCCCTGGTCCTGAGGCAGCTGCCTGCACACAAGTTTTACTTCCTGGTGGGCTACAGTGAGACTCTGCTGTCCCACTTTTACAAATGTCCCGTCCGTCTGCACCTCCAGACTGTGCCCTCCAAGGTCATATATAAGTACATCTAAGACAGTCACCTATTTTGCATCAGGCTCTAGCCTGCGAAGGACAGAAACGTGTGGGAAAGGAGTGAAGGAGAAATGGGGAAATACATTCCCTCACTGTCTCAAGGATTCCTTTTCAAAGCTGCTGTTGAATAAATAGAGCTTCCATGTTGTCTTGCCTCTTGGTTTGTCTTTCCTCCTTAGAGAAGAGGACTAGTAAGGTTTCTTCGAGGATGCTCCGAGACTCCGCAAGAGGCTGCCAGTTGTTTGAGGTTTGGGTAATAGCTACAGTGCAATGAGTCTCTTGTCACTTTACCAGGAGCTTTACCTGAAGTTCTTTATTTTCTCTCAAAGGGGAAAAATCCATTTTTGGTCATTATAAAATAACATTAATTTTTAAAATTTTGAAACAATATGGACATGGGTCAAATCAACCATGAAAGTTTCTTGTAATTCTTCCACAGAGAGAACTACTGTGAACAGTTTATTTTATTGCCAGATGTACTTTTTCCTTCCAGAAATACCTTACTGGATACTCATTGCTTATGAAACAAGCTTTCGATTGAGCACCTGCCCTGTGCCACAGATTCTTCTGAGTGCTTGGAACCCATCAATGTACAAAACACTCTGTTCCAAGAGCCCTGCCTTCATGACGCTTGTATCCCCGTGGAGGTGGACGGGGAGGACCAGGCAGCACTGAGGACGCCAGGCCGGTGAGGGAGGTAGACCTACAGCTCAGTGCGGGAGAGCATTCAGGAGGTGGCATCTGCAAAAGCTGCAGGTGGCTCTGGGCACTCAGGCGGGGACTGCTGACCAACTTCACTGTGACACTGACCTTGACCCTCACCTTGACCATGACGCTGTTACACTTAACCCTGAACCTCAGCCTCACCCACCCTAATCCCAACCCTGACCTTGACTTACTACCCTGACTCTGCTTCTACCCTAAGCTTTACCCTCATTCTAACAGAAATGCTCTCCCTAGTCCTACCCACAGCTTGACCTTCACTCAACCTCATTCTTACCTGAGGGTCTCCCCTGATCATGTCTGACTCTGACACTGATGTTGACTATGTCCCTCACGTAACACTGACTTTCAGTCAGAACTTTACTCTGAAAATATCCTAATGCTGTCTGATCCTTATTACGACCCTGACTGTGACCTTATCCTAACCCTAACCCTGAGGCTTGCTTTGACTCTGACCATAATCCTCACCCAGACTCTTATCATGACCCTGAGTGTAAAACTGACAGTCATTTAAATTTGACCCTAGCCCTGATCTTCCCTTATTGATAAACCGGACTCTGACCTTGACCCTGAAACACAACCGTCACCCAGACTCTGTCCCTCATGCAGCTCTGAACCTACTCTTAACCCTGGGTCTTGACCCCCACACTAACCTTGACCCCTAGGGTGACTTTGACCCTCACCCCCAGCTGACCCTGCACCTAACCTCAACATGATTCTGACCTTAGCCCTCATCTCCACGCTGAATTCTTCCCTGCATTTGACCCTCGCCTTGACTCGTGCATGGATTTTCTATGGCTGGCATTATGAACTACCATCAGTGTGGTGGCTTAAAGTAACTCAGGTATATTTGTCACAGTTTTGTAGGCCAGAAGTCAAAACTAGGAATTGCTGAGTTAAAATGAAGATTTCAGCAGAGCCACATTCCTTTCTGGAAGCTTTGAAGATGCAGGAAGGGATTGTTAGCCATAGAATACAGGAATCCTCCACAAGTTGGAAAAGGCCTGGACAGGGATTCTCCCCCGGAGCCACCAGACACAGCCCTGCCCACCCACACTAGACTTCTGAGCTGGACAGCTGTAAGATAGTAAGTTTCTGTTGTTTTAGGCCACTCAGTTTGTGGAGTTTTTTTTAAAACAAGATTTTATTTATTTATTTGACAGAGACACAGCTAGTGAGAGAGGGAACACAGGCAGGGGGAGTGAGAGAGGAAGAAGCAGGATCCCAGCGGGACAGGGAGCCTGATGCGGGGCTCGATCCCAGGACCCCAGGATCATGCCCTGGGCCGAAGGCAGATGCTTAACGACTGAGCCACCCAGGCGCCCCATAGTTTGTGGAAATTTGTTCAGGCTTCAGTAGAAAACTAATACAGCACTCAATCTCTACGTTAGGGGTTAAGGGCTAGGGTTAGGGGTTAGCTTGGGTTCATTCATTTGCCTTTTAATAAAAGATGTCAATGCTTAAATAAGACATTTTTTAAAAGACCATTTAACAGTGAGGAAAAGTAAGCATGTATCCCCCCAAAATAGGGAGAAGAACCAAAGGTCCCAAAGCAACACCTAAGTCAGAACATCTCGACATTTAGGTCTTATCTTTAAAGTCAATACAAAATGTGCTTGCTCTGTTGCTCCTCTCACAGACGGATTTGCTCCCCCTTTCATTCAGGTCTTGGCTCAAATGCCACCTTCTCAGAGAGGCTTCCTAATGGGCCTCTCTGGATATGATGGCCCCCTTAGCCCGCACTGTTCTCTTTTTAGCCAGCATTCCTTTAGGTCCATTGATCCATTTACTATATCCTACGCTGTTTGTAAGCTCCCAGGTAGGACTAGAGCTATACATTTGCACACAGTAAATACTCAATAAATAAATATTAATTAAACCAGCTTTACTCTGTGGTATGTATGGCTTTCTTTTTAACTAAAAGTATTGATGTTTTATCAGTGAACTTTTTACCTTTTTCAGAATATATCTGGAGAAATCCATTGCTCCATGAATATATATCTGTCACTGCTGTGGCTTTGTTACGTCTCCCGTCATCCTACCCTGAGCTGCCAGGAGTGCTCACGACCCATGTACGAAGCCCAGCCTCAAATCCTAGGGGTGAGTTTTGTGGAGGTTCTGGGTGGGGGGGGAGTTGGGAGGCTTGTCCTGCTGGACACCACTGTGTCATCTGGGGCCAGAAGTGAAGTGAGCACCCATCTTTTTTCCTCTTCTCTTTCCATCTTCCTCTACCCTCTGTCAGCAAGTGGGTTTCCCGCCAACCATATCTTTGCAGACAAACTCTGAGATGGCCGATGGCTTGGGACTCCACTGACCTCACAGTTTCATGATAACCAGCGGAAGAGGTTTCTGTGACACTGACATGACCTATGTTTCCAGAATATGCCACATGAAGAGTCACATGGGAGCCTGGGAGTACAGAAGAGTTAAATGGGCGATTGTACCTCCAGCTACAGCCGCTCCGGGGGATCCTGCTGGAGGCCATCTCAGATCTCAGTCTGGCTCTGTCACCAGTTTCCAGTACGATTTAGGAGAGTCGCTTAATCTGAGCTTCAGTCTTCTCATTTGTAAAATTAGGAAATGTTTTTAGATTAATGTATTCATTCAAGAACTATGTAATGAACTCCTATTAAGTTCTAGGCAGTCCCCAAGATTGATTCTATCTCAGGAATTCTGACTCCCATCCTCCCTTCTCATACTGACTTCCCCCATTTGACACAATGGCTGTTCCATGGAAATTCCCTAGGGCAGCATTGGACTAGCAGTTGTCTTCAGGGTGTGCCCTCACCCATTTGATGTGGCTGAGGGGCCATGGGCAATTCTGAACCCAAACCCAAGGTTTCGGCTAATTCGCCTTGTGCTGTCTTCCTTGCACCACAATAACAGTGCCTGGATCAGGCCTTCACTGCAACAGCTGCAGAATGAGCCGGCTTAGCGAGGACCTTGCCCAGAACACTAGCGCCACGACACTGTGAGGGTATTCCTAGTCCCCAATGAAGTCACGCAATGCAGCAAGTGATTATACATCAGGGTGGATGATGCAAAGTGTAGTTTCACTGAGAACATGACCAAAACATTTAAGTGACAGAATAGCATGTTTAACTACATGTAAGTGAAGGGAAAAGCAAACACTGGGGTCAAAAAAGAGGAAAGGGAGTTCCAAGAAGCAGGCTGGAGTAGTCAGGGGGGCGGGGGGTGGCTCGTGGAGGAAGTGACCAGGAGACTTGTCACTGGTCACAACAGTGCAGCATCAGGGTATGTGCTCTGCCTGACCCGCTACCCCCAGGGGGATTGGGGGCATTCTAGCTCCAGACCATCTACAGTCCATCGGCCTGACATAGCCTCCGTGGTATGTCTTCTTTGCTCCTGGGTGTGGCTCTTTTTCTGCTTCTTGTTTTGTTTTCCTCTGTACTGTACTATTTTGTGTGGGTTCAGTACTGTTAGTTGACACAAATTCTTCGGGAAAATAAGTGGAATATAAGTCATGCTTGTTTCCTAAGTAGATGCGAGCATACTCAATAATAACAGACTTTTCCCAGGCCCCTGGGTCTTCATTTGCTCATCAGTTCTGAGATTTTTAAAAACATATTATATTTTTAACAGTTTCAAAGAATTAGCTTGGTTTTTTAAAAATTCAAGAAACTCACACTTTTAATAATCTATGAAATGATCTATGAACATTGAATGAGCAAAGTTTTACAGGATGAAAAATTGGCTTTGTGGTGGGGTTTGCACTAATGTTGACTCACTGGTGCCCCCGTGCGGCCACTCTCCAGATTGCACGTGACAGAGTGTGTTAGAACCTATCAAATTCAAGGGAGAATAAGATAGAACAGGTTGGCCCCTGGGTCCCCTAACTCCTAAAAACCATCATATAATTTATAAGCCATATTGTAAATCGAGTATATCTTAACTACATGTTAGGGTTAGGTTCAGGGTCAAGTTGCATACATTAATTATGTACAGCTTTTTGTATGTCAATCATACCTCCATAAAGTGTTTTTAAAAAATAAAATGGGAGAGAATATAGTCACTCAAAGCACTGAGCACCTTACCTGTCACAGTACATATGTAAATAAACGTAATTATTGTTTAACCTTAGCTGAGGACCAGGAGCTGGTCCTACAGGTACTTGGCAGATAGTATCTGTGGCCAGCTGCCCATCTCCCCCGACACCCACGCCCAGCTCAGCACATCCTCTGCTATGCTCAAGGGCAGCCCAAACAGAAGGACCAGGTCCAGGTGTGGCTCCCTCCTGCCAGGCATGGTTTGCTTCCGACAGAGAAGGTAGCCTGCTCATGGACACATGACATTTTCTTCTGGTTACTTGCTTTCCGCCTCCCCTTTTTGTCACCCTGGTCCTTAGCCTTTAGCTCCTGTGAGAACCTGGTTGACATTTCAAAGTGCAGATCTGTGTTGCCTTTGTTCCCTGTCTTTGGGTCAGAGATGAAGGCAGGAAAAGTCATCATACTGTGAAAGCAACAAAAGTAAGTATCAGGTGTGCTTTGCCCTCAATACCTCAGGCTTGAAAGAAATGGCCAACTGTGTACGTCATGTCATTCGCAAGCAGCTGTAGGGACTCATATAAGCATGTAAGATGAAATTGTACCGAAAGAAATCTCATTACTGAACTTTTGCCTTGCAGAAGACAGTTCAGTGACGCCTCCCTCCCCCCCACCCCCCGCCCTGTCTTTTCCAGTCTGGCCAGTGCCCGGCTGCGCTGACCCGTGTAGTCATACAAGGACACAACCGTGATCATCCTCCTGGAGCATTCCCGGTCCCCCTGCCCCCTGGTCTGGCCAACCCTGCACACCCCCAGTCCTCCTGGGCATCCCCTGTAGTGGCACTTGTCACACCATGCCGTCATTTGTTGTCTCTCGGTCTGTCCTTCTGCTAGGAGTAGATCTCTCTCCCAGCTGCCTGGCTGGATGACAGGTGGGTGAATGGTTTCGGGATCTTTTGTCCTGGAACAGCAGACATCCTTCAAAACCCTGATGGGCAGGGTGGGTCTCTGTCCCTCTGTGTGCCCCCAGCCTCGGTGGAGCATGGTGACCAGGACAAGGGATTTGAGGGTCCTTCCAGGTGAAGTTTGTTCTGTGAAGGTGGATTCCTTCTGATATCATTATGTAACCACATAACGTGGCTGTTACCGTGAGACAGCGTGCTACTGTATTGTATTCTACTTGCATACCGTGGCTAACAAATAGTAAACACACGCTCACACTCACACCTCCGTTTCTGAGCATCACTACCGTGTAAACTACAGCGAATTCCCACTGCACGGCAGACATGTAGACGTGCCATTAAAGGTATAAACAGAGGAGGGTGGATATGGAGTTTTGGCTAAAATGATGGAGGTCCTTGCCTGTGGGGGTGAAGAAATTGATCTTACCCAGAATGTGCTAGGTTCTACTCAAAGGAGTGATATGATAATATTATCTTTTAGAACAGGGATCGGCACAGACTTTTCTGTAAAGATTTTCAGTTAGGTGTTGCAATCCATGGGGTCTCTCGGACAATGACTCCACTCTTGCACTGTGGCTTGAAAGCAGCCACAGTATATAACTCATGTTCCAGCCAGTTTTACAGAATACAGGAGGAGGTCACATTTGGCCCACGAGTGGTAGTTTCCCACACCCCAGATTTGCAACCTGATGGACGATGGGTGAGAGGGCTCTTATTTTCAAATGGCAGAGTGGGCGTACACTGGGACCTATCCTGCCTGACCCCAGCCATAAACTTGAAAGGAAAAAAGGATGATGGAGAGATTGGCCAACAGTTAAGGCCTCAGGAATCTCCCCTGCATTTATCTGTATGCCTGGAACTTCCCGCGAGATGTTTGTCTCTGGTTGAATTACATGTAGGTATTGTTTGGCTGAATATGTCCCCATTGCCTGGTGGGTATATCTTGCGGGTGATATACCACACAGATGGTCGTCTTGTTCAGGCCAAGACAGCGAGCACATTTATGGCTCCCGTGAGTCAGGGGAAGACCTAGCCCGTGCGGGCTTCAGGACGAGTTTGATTCAGCCCTCAGCAATGTTATTGAGCACCTGGCTTCCTGGGCCCTATGTGGTGCTGGCACAGGCCTGACCTAGGCTGCCACCGCCACGGTGATGAAAAAGCCTCTGGCCTGGGTGGTGCACCCCAAGCGTTGCTCTGCAGGCCTAGACCTAGGGTTCCTGTCATCTCATTGGTTGGGACCAGGTCACATGCCCCTGGGTGAGCCAATCGCTGGAGCCAGGGAGTGGAGCCGTGGAGATTGGCACAGGTTGTTAGGTCCTCTGTTGTAATGACTTTTCTAATTGCCGTGGTGGCAACGTCTTCTGTGATGCATGTGTTGATAAAACGAGTATTAATTTCTGGTAGTGAGTGGGTCCAAGGTGCTGGCTTAGTACCCAGCACCTCAGTCCTGGCACCTCGGTACTACTGTACTATTCTGCAGAGACAGTGGCTGAGAATGAGCAAAGCTGATGGAAACTGATCTGGAATGTACAAGGTAAGGCATGTGTGTGTGTGTGGGGGGGGTGTATGGGGATTGGGGATGATAGCTCTGGCCAACCTGTATCTCCAATTTACCTGGGTTCAGGAAGGTGCGAGGAATCCGTGGTGTTTCGCCATCAACAGTTTTGCAGAAGAAGAGTATGCCTTTTGCATGGAGTATGGCAAGACTTGTTCCAAGTATTTTCTAGTTGGTACAGAAGTCGGGGAGAGCGGCACCCTCCAACGCTAGGATAGGCGCTAGAGGCTGAGTGCTCTCAAGGAGGTCTGGCTTTCACAGGGCTCACGACTGACGAGGACGGTTAAAGGTTTTGTTCTAAGGGTGGAGTATTGGAAGAATGGGGCGCACCTTGTAATCCTGGGCAGAGGACAGATCTGGAGGCCACTGTGGAGTTGCTTCGTGCGAGTGCTGGTGATCTGCAGCGTGCGGCTAATGAGATGTCTGTCCTTTATTAAGCTGTGGGTGTGGTTTCTGCGACTTTGTCCTAACGGCTGGGATTTCCAAGCAGTGGGATTTTTCACGTCACTGTAATTTTTGGTCCCCCGGGAGTGGGCAAGTCCCGTTCTGCTGCTGAGAAGTGTGTCTCTAGCGGTTGGAATGTGTATTACAAGCCTATAGGTAAATGGGGTGGTTACAGGGTCAGCAGGCTATTGTTATTGATGATTTTCATGGGTGGATTCCATATGATGAGATGTTAGATCTTATGGATAGGGATCCTCATTAAGTGCCCATAAAGAGTGCTTTTTCTGAGTTTAATAATAGATATACTTTTATTACTTCTAATAGCCCTCCTTGTCCTTGGTATTCCAATGAGCAGTGCTTTACAATGTTGCCTGCATTTTATCTGTGTGTTGTTGAGGATTTGAGAATGGAAAATGTTGGCAGTGACTCCACAAATTGTACACTGGAATATCCAGATAATAACATTTTATTTTTGACAACAAAGTAGGAAGTATCCTTCTTAGTTTAAAATTGGGGAGAGGGGCGCCTGGGTGGCTCAGTTGTTAAGCGTCTGCCTTTCGCTCAGGGCGTGATCCCAGTGTTCTGGGATCGAGCCCCACATCAGGCTCCTCCACTGGGAGGCTGCTTCTTCCTCTCCCACTCCCCCTGCTTGTGTTCCCTCTCCGCTTGGCTATCTCTCGCTCTGTCAAATAAAGAAATAAAATCTTAAAAAAAAAAAAAAGAAGCTCTGTGTCAGGAACTGGGGCAGAGGCCAAATTAAAAATAAATAAATAAATAAATAAATAAATAAATAAATAAATAAATACAAACCAGGGGAGGGGGATCTTTTGGTACTGGTAGTGAGTACCACAGTCCTTCCTAGGAAACTTTATCAGATTCTATTGGGAACTTGGTCTTTGCTATGGTGGAAGAATCAGGAGTTGACAAATTGTTTGTCTCCTGTTTCATTTTCCATGAACACTTCTATGATATTTGGTTTTACAGCTCTACCATTGTGAAATCATCCCAAATTTGGCACCAGCTCGCCTTCCCTGCAAAGGTTATGTTTGAGCCCAGAAAAAAGCCGCTTCTGGGTGACTGGGAGACTCTAGGATCAGAATGCTGTCACTACGGAGTTACTGTGACCCTAAATTCTGAACCAGCTCCTGACACCCAGACTAAATAGATTTCAGACTTAGAAACTTCAGACAGAAATTTTGTGTCCACGATGACAACGGAAGAACATGTATAATCCCTAACCCTAACCCCTAACTTTAACCCTAAAACCTAACCTGACCTTAAACCCCAAACTGGAATCCTGAATCCCAAACCTGAAATTGAACCTCACACCCAAACTCTGAACCCAAGTCCTGAATCCAAGCTCTGAACCGTGAAGCCAAACCCTAAACTGGAACTCTGAGTCATGAGCCCTGAACCCAAACCCCAGCAAGAACCCAAACTCCAAATTTGACCCTGAACTTTATCCCCTAAGCCCTAAGTCTTAAACCCTAAATCCTAAGCCTAAAGCCCTAAACTCTAACCATTACCCTGCCCCTCACCCTAAATCCTCACCCCTGATCCTAAACCCAAACCCTGATCTAGAACTCTGACCCAAACCTGAGCCTGAACCTAAACCCAAACCCTTAACCACACTTTGTTTATGCATTCACCATTGCTGGGCATTTGCATGGTTTCTACCTTTTGATTATTGTGACCATTGTTAGGGTTGGGGGCTAGGGTTAGGGTCTTGGGTTGGGATCAGGGCCAGGCTTGAGATCAAATTCAGGTCAGAGTGTGGGTCTGGGTCAGGGTCAGTGGCATTGTTTGGGTCAGGGACTGTTGTTTCCAATTAATTGTTCCTTAGCTGTTTTTGGAGAAGTTGGGAGGATATTGGGCTCCGTTCAGCTTGAATTTCCAGAATTTAATAGATTTCCCCTGGACCCAGGAAGGGAGCAGGTGCTTCCACTGAACGGCTGCGAGCTCGCCTTGTCCTGCATGGCCTCCGCCGCCTGCAGAGGGCGCCGGACCCACACCCGGAACCCGGCCTGCGCAGCCCCTGTGGCGGGAGCCCGGCCTCGTCAGGACCCGCCGCGGAGGTTTCTAGAGGACATGGGGTGGTGTCCACACCAACAGGAGCCCGGCCTCCTCAGGACCCGCTGTGGAAGATGTGGGTCCGTATCCACGCTGACAGGCCCCGCCGTGGAGGACGTGGGGCCCCGTCCATATGCACAGGAGCCTGGCCTCCTCAGGACCTGCGGCGGGAGGAGAAGGTGAGGAGAAGCCGCCCGAGCGGGGACCGCTGAGGGGGTGCAAGCTCACAGGACCCCGTGGAGGAGGGGTGTGCTGTGTAGACGCTGGGGTTTCCGTGGCTTTGTGTGCGGTGACGTGCGCGGGGCTGTAGGGTCTCCCCTCTCTGGGCTCAGGATCTGCTCGGTGGTCCGCGGGTCCGTGTTTATGCGCTCGCGGATTCGGTTCCTCGGGCTCCGCAGGCAGTCTGCAGTCAGGCAGCGGCCGCCCACCCGGGTCTGGTGCTCCCCCAGCCTCGGGCCTGTAGGGTCCTCCCCGCGTCCACACCCGGTCAGGGCTGTCGATTCGGTGTCTGGAAGCTCGGTAGCAGCGCGGACTCCGCAGACGGCTGTGGGGAGAGTAGCTATTTTCACAGCGTCGGTTCTTCCACGAGTGCAGAGTGTCTTCCCGTCTCCGTGTGTCTCCCTTGATGTCTGTAATCAGTGTCCTACGGGTGTCCGAGAACAGGGCTGTCACCTCCTTGGTTAAATTTACTCCTAGGTGTTTTGTTCTTTTTGACGCCGGTGTAAATGAGATTGTTCTGTGTATTTCTCTTTCTGATGGTTTGTTACGAGCACAGAGAAGTGCAATTGATTTTTGTATATTGGTTTTGTTCCTTGTAACTTTATTGAATTTATTAGTTCTGTTAACCTTAAACTAAAGCTGCCAATTATTTTACCAGCCAAATCGGTTTAATTGGAAATAGCCGAGACTTGCAATCTGGGACGAGCAAGCTACTGCCACATCACAGGCAAGTGTGAGAAACAAAGGAGAGGAACATTATTTCATGGAGGAGGAGGAGGAGGAGGAGGA
The DNA here is from genome assembly GCF_017311325.1 of Ursus maritimus. Lineage (NCBI taxonomy): Eukaryota > Metazoa > Chordata > Mammalia > Carnivora > Ursidae > Ursus > Ursus maritimus. Next base: position 93,787,848 of record NW_024425563.1, on the reverse strand, counting down.
AGTTGGGAGGGTTGTTTTGAAGGACAGGCCACTGGAGAAAAGCAGGGGTTCAGGGTGATGGAGGGTTCTCAGTGGCTGAGCTGCAGGGATGGTGGATTTCGTGTAGGAGGTGAAACCTGCATCTTCTCCTTTGGGGCCTGTAACTGACGAGTCTCTCCCATGGGGGCTTCTAATGTGGGTTCTGTAATTGACACTTGTTCCTGGGACTGACGTTGAGTGTCAGCTCCTGCCTTCCAGACTCCTCTTCTGGCATCTGCAGTTTGTTCTCTACGGTTAAGAGTCTCTTATGGTTTCCTTCCCCCTGGCTCCATCCCATATGTTCATCTGTTTTCTTTCTCACATTCCATATATGAGTAAGACCCTATGGTATTTGTCTTTCTCTGACTGACTACTTTCGCTTAGCTTAATACACTCTAGTTCAATGCACGTCGTTGCGAATGGCAAGATTTCATTCTCTTTGGTGCCTGAGTAATACTCCAGTGTGTGTGTGTGTGTGTGTGTGTGTGTGTGTATACCACATCTTCTTTATCATGGTGGTTTTTAAAATGGCTTTTTATTTTAAATTATGTATTACATATTGCCTGTCTTTATTCTGATTAGTGCTCTTAATTTTGTTTATTTTTATTTATTTTTTTAGTGCTGTTAAGTTAAATTCCACCTTTTCTGATATTAATATTGCCACTTCAGCTTTATTTTTATTTGCTGATATTTTGCTTTTTTTGTTTAATCTTTATTACATTGTTAAGACATGCTTTTATAAACAATACATTTTACGTGCAGTCTTCAATTCTATTTAATGGAATTAAGCTCATTCATAATAAGTATTTTAGTTGCTTCACTAAATTTTATTCTTTAGATCTAGTTTTTATTTATTGATTGTTTCACTTTGTTGTTTATTCTTATACTTCCTCTTAGTATTTTTTTCCTAGTTTGATTCTTTATTCTTTCCTTAAAATGTTCTAGTTAATTAAGAAGTTCCATTTTCTATTCTCCTACTCCATTAATGGTTACTACCATCCCTGTAACACTTATAAATTTCTCAACCATTATGTGGAAGAAAGAGGGCCCCCACATTCCCCATCCAACTGCTTTGTCCCTTGCTGTGTCTCTTCACAGGAGGAGAGGTTTTCAGATGCTTTACTTCCTCCCTCTTCCTCAGTAGGTAAGAACATTAGCATATTTATTTTACCTTCTCTCTCTGCCCCCCCATCTTATGCTTTGTAGAGGCTGTTCAGTGCTTTTGTTTCAGACTATGACATGATTTCTCTTTTCAGACTGGCTTCTCTATGTCAGTAATCTATACTGAACACTTGTGACGAACGTGTGCTGGTGTGGATGGTGGTTGCTGACCCCAGTCACACTCTCACACATTTTTTAAGTTCTCCCAGGGCCCAGTTTTACATTTGGGATATATCAGAGGAGACAGCATGTGCAGTCCATTGTTCAGCATCAGTCGTGGTGGAAATATGTTGGCTGGAATCGGGCCTGCAAGCCTGAGAGCCTGACAGTCCCTGGAACAAAGGCTCCCAGCTTGTGCTCCACATTGAGTGGTACAGGAAGGTGATGGTAAACCCTGAAAAGTGTCCATTCAGTTTAGCAATTGGAACAATGTTTTTTTCCCAAGGAGACTCATTTAGTGGAGTGGTACGGATTGTTAGGAAGGCATGACAGTGCAGCTTTCTGCCACTGGAGGCACTGTTGAGCTGCAATTGGACAGATGCAGGGCAGCTTGCTGCCACTGGAGGCAGTGGTGAGCTGCACTCAGCTGCAGAACAGGAAGCCCCTCAAATGCACCTTGCCGCCACTGGAGGCAGTGGTGAGCTGCAGTTGGAGAGATGCAGGCAGACGTGACAGTGCAACTTGTCGCCACTGGAGGCAGCGGTGAGCTGCAGTTGGAGAGATGCAGGAAGGCGTGACAGTGCGACTTGTCGCCACTGGAGGCAGTGGTGAGCTGCAGTTGGAGAGACGCAGGAAGGCGTGACAGTAAGGCTTGATGCCACTGGAGGCAGTGGTGAGAGGCTGTTGGAGAGATGCAGGAAGGCGTGACATTGCAGCTTGCTGCCACTGGAGGCTGTGGTGAGCGTTAAGTTGGCCACAGAACAGGAAACCGTGACAATGCAGTAACTACCTGGTGTAGTGACAGAACCGGTGTGTGAGTTTATGTCTCTTTTCCTTTAACAACTCTGGTCTTCATTCACCTGAAAGTGAGGCAATACTCCTATTTTAAGAGGAAGATAGGTGGGTAGTTGAGGTTAAATAACTTGCCCAAGGTCACAGTGGTTTTAACCCTTCTGTAACCCTCAGTTTGTTTCCTGGAGTCCAGAGTCTCTCATGGTTTGTCTCCCTCTCTGATTTCTTCCCATTCAGTTTTCCCTTTCTCTGTGGTCCTCCATGCTATTCCTTATGTTCCAGTTGTCTTTCTCTGCTTGACTCATTTCACTTAGCAACATCCCCTCCGATTCATCCATGTTTTATGATGATGATGATGATGGTGGTGGTGGTGGTGATGATATATTAGTCACCATACAGTACATCATTAGTTTTTGATGTACTGTTCCATGATTCATTGTTTGAGTAAAACACCCAGTGCTCCATGCAATACGTGCCCTCCTTAATACCCTTCACCGGGCTAACCCATCCCCTCACTCCCCTCCTCTCTAAAACCCTCAGTTAGTTTCCCAGAGTTCATAGTCTCTCATGGTTCGTCTCCTGCTCTGAAATCCCCCCCTTCATCATTCCCTGCCTTCTCCTAATGCCCTCCATGCTATTCCTTATGTTCCACATATAAGTGAAACCATATGATAATTGTCTTTCTCTGCTTAACTGATGTCACTTAGGATAATCTCCTCCAATTCCATCCATGTTGATGCAAATGTTGTGTAATCATCCTTTCTGATGGCTGAGTAATATTCCATTGTCTATATGGACCACATCCTCTTTATCCATTCATCTGTTGAAGGGCATCTCGGCTCCTTCCCAGTTTGGCTATTGTGGACATTGCTGCTATGAACATTGGAGTTCATATAGCCCTTCTTTTCACTACATCTGTATCTTTGGGGTAAATACCCAGTAGTGCAATTGCTGGGTCATAGGGTAGCTCTATTTTTAACTTTTTGAGGAATCTCCATACTGTTTCCCAAAGTGGCTGTACCAACTTGCATTCCCGCCAACTGTGTAAGAGGGTTCTACTTTCTCCACAACTTCTCCAACATTTGTTGTTTCTTGCCTTGTCAATTTTTGCCATTCTAACTGGTATAAGGTGGTATCTCAATGTGGTTTTGATTTGAATTTCCCTGATGGCTAATGCTGTTGAACATTTTTTCATGTGTGTGTTAGGCATTTGTATGTCTTCATTGGAAAAGTGTCCGTTCATGTCTTCTGCCCATTTTTTGATTTGATTATTTGTTTTTTGGGTGTTGAGTTTGAGAAGTTCTTTATATATCTTGGATACCAGCCCTTTATCTGAAGTGGCATTTACAAATATCTTCTCCCATTCCGTGGGTTGCCTCTTTGTTTTGTTGACTGTTTCCTTTGCTGTGCAGAAGTTTTTTAACTTGATGAAGTCCCAAAAGTTCATTTTTGCTTTTGTTTCCCTTGCCTTTGGAGACCTGTCATGAAAGAGGTTGCTGTGGCCGATGTCGAAGAGGTTACAGCCTATGTTCTCCTCTATGATTTTGATGGATTCCATCTCACATTGAGGACTTTCATCCATTTAGTTTATCTTTGTGTATGGTTTGAGAGAATTGTCGAGGGTCATTCTTCTGTAGATAACTGTCCAATTTTCCCAGCACCATTTATTGAAGAGACTGTCTTTTTTCCCCTGGCGCTGGAGTTTTGCAGTCTTGTGGGATGTCTAAGCTTGTCATTCCCTTGTTCTTCCAGTCTGTCTTCTGGGGGAGGGGCCTGTTCTGCTGCCTCTCAAGTGTCTTTACTGGGGGGGAGTTGCCCAACCCCTTGTCAGGGGGATGGGCTCAGTGCGAGTGGTTCCTCTGTGTGGCTTTTGTTCCCTGGAGGCTTTCCATGCCTCTTCAGAGGGTCAGAGCAAAAATGGCCGTGTCTGTATCTCCGGCCCAGAGCCACAAGGTCATGGTCCCCCCTCTACAGTAATCCCTCTGGGTCAGTCTCCATCTCTGTGTGCATTGCACCAAACTGTGCAGACTCCCACGGTTCATGTCCACTGCAGTCTTCTCCGGGGGAGTTCCCAGGACCTGTGAGTGTCACCGTGCTTTGTGCCTTTGTGACTGCAAGCGGTTGTGGGCTTGCACTTGTATCCTTCTCTGATGCTTCCAGGTCCCAGCCGGGGCCACCCTACTGTCATTTCCAGGGCCACCACCACCCTGAGAGCTGTTGCCCAGTCGTGGGCTCAGCCATTTGGTCCCTCTCCGTGGATGGTAAATGGCCTGCACGTTCCAGTCCTTTGCAGGGTGCTTAGGCCAAGAGTGGTCTCCCTACTGGCCCGGCTCATGGTTTATGGCGACCTGAGCTGAGTGTCCCCTCCTGGGCTCACTGACCATAACCAGTTTCCCTGCTCCACTGCTTGGGCAGTCTACCGATTCAGGCACCCCCGTTCGTTCTGTGTCTCCTGGGATCCTGAGACCACAGTGACCCACCGAGAAGTCTGCCGTTTTCATCCCGAGTTCCTTTCAGAGCGGGATGCCTCTCACTGGAGCAGATTTCTAAGGGTTCCAACACTGCACTCCGATGTTCTATCACTTCCCGGTAGCCAGCTTATGGAGGCTCCCTCCCCCTCCATCTATCTTCCCATATCTCCCTGCAGATTTATGACTCTGCACTTCCTACCTTGTGAAAAGCAGTCGTTTTTCTGCTTGTAGAGATCCAGATATATTTTCTTACAACTCAGGCTGAATCCATGGGCGTTCAGAATCATTTGATAGATATCCAGCTAAATTTGAGGGACCAGATGAACCAGGTCCCCTACTCTTCTGCCATCATGCCTCCCTGGGATCTGCATTTTTTATTTATTAAACTTATGTTTGTCACATTAAACAGCAGGACTGATCATTGAGTTTGTTATTTGAAAATAACAGTAATTTTTCTGTGTGAGGCAGTGTATGCCAAAACATTTCTATTTGTTCACAAGTATAATTTGCAGCGATATCAGGTCTCTAAGCAGCTGAAGAAAGCAGAGAAATGTTACAAGACTTCAAAGGAATTTAGGAAGTTAAGTTCATTTTAACGTCTTGCGTTTGACTAGTCATTTAAAGTTCAGAAACCCCTTCACCAACCCGTAGCTCAGGCCTCCAGTGCGTTCTTTAGGAAGGCTTTCCTAACTTCTTGCCTAGAAAAACCCTCCCTAGCGCAAGATTTTATTTTATTTTATTTTATTTTATTTTATTTTATTTTATTTTATTTTATTTTATTATTTTATTTTATTTTATTTTATTTTTTAAAGATTTTATTTATTTATGTGACAGAGAGACAGCCAGCGAGAGAGGGAACACAGCAGGGGAGTAGGAGAGGAAGAAGCAGGCTCCCAGCGGAGGAGCCTGATGTGGGACTCGATCCCGGAACACCGGGATCACGCCCTGAGCCGAAGGCAGACGCTTTAACGACTGCGCTACCCAGGCGCCCCAAGATTTTAAAATCTACTTTAGAATCTCCAGCATTCTTCATAGCCGTGCTTTAACATTTATTATTTGAGTAGCATTTTTCTTCCTTACTAGTCCACCAGCTGCAAGAGACTGATACGCACATGGAATCACTGTGCAATCCTCTTAAAAGGCAGATTCTGGTTCAGTAGGTCTGAGGTGGGCCTCAGAATTTGCATTTCTAACAAGTTTCCAGGCCAAGCCAAAGCCAAGCGTGCTGGTCAGCATACTGCATTTTGAGTATCAAGGACTTAGGGGTCTTGGACCTCTTATTCCCCTCTTCCCATTAAATCCCTGTTAATTGCTGTGGCAGAGAGATGTGTCTTTTTTTTCCTTTCAGCCCATCAACCTAGGTCCCAAGGCCTCCTCTTCTATTACAGTCCCCCCTCCTATCCCCCTCCGTGTCCACCATCAGCACTGCTGATAGTCTGGCTTAGCAGGGACTTTCCCAAAGCCTCCTCTTGAGGAACTCTAGTGTCATTGACCGAGATGTTTTCTTTTCTTTTCTCTTTTTTCCACTTGATTCCTTCAGACAATGGACCATAAGGAAAGAATTTACTGTTGGGATTTAAGGGACCAGCAAGGAACATTCCTTTTTCTCCTTTCCAATTCTGGGCACCAATTCAGCTATAAATGCAGGAGAAATATGAAGTGTTTTTTTTTTTATAATCAGTTTTATTATGATAAAGCTGATTGGGGAGTGTGGCTGGGACCTACAGCCAAAAAGTTTGCCACTCTGCCCTCTCTTAGACTAACTTAACTTTCTTCCAAGCTTCCGGCCACCCCACTGCAGAGGAAGAGCCTACCCCTGTCACCTACCACATGGACAGACAGAGCCCTCAGGTACACCTACAGGGTGAGTGGGCTTTGTTGCTTAGTCTCTTTCTCAGCTTTATCACTAAGGCAGGTTGCTTTTACCACAGAACTGGGCGAGGAGCAGAGAGGGATCAGGGGCACTCCTGGAAGACCCCTAACACTTCCAAACGTAGTAGGATAAAGTACAAGTACCGTACGATACCTCCTGGCACTCACAGGTACAGTGGGATAAAGGGCTTTTTCTAGTTGGACAGAAAGCCAGATTTGTTCTGAAATTTCAGACCTCAAATCCCCCTCTTCCCACTAAGCCTTCCAAGGAAGTCAAGATAGCCTTAAGGCAAGGGAGAAAGCAAAGGTCACCATCTTTTGGGTACTCTATGCAAATGGCAATGGATACTTGTGGCTTCTTTACTTGAGTGAAACCCTGGAGGAGAGTTAGCAGTGGAGGTGGGGGCCTGGCCTTCCAAGGAAGGAGTATTCGGGAAATGCTGCAGTGGGTAGAGCCAGGATGGCTCCAGTAGCCCCAAAGGAAGATGTGGGCAGTAAGAAGGACTGCCGGTCCGTGACATGCGTGGAACTGGAGGGTATTACGCCGAGCAAAGAAAGTCCGAGAGAGACAAATACCGTATTTCACTCATATGTGGAATGTAAGAAAGAAAACAGATGAACATAGGGGAAGGGCAGGAAAAATAAAATAAGATTAAAATAGAGAGGGAGGCAAACCATAAGGGGCTTTGGAATATAGGGAACAAATTGAGGGTGGCTGGAGGGGAGGTGGGTGGGGGGAAGGACGTTAAGGAGGGCGCTTGATGTAATGCGCGCTGGGTGTTCTAGGCAACTGATGAATCACTAAATTCTACCCCTGAAACTATAATACAGGCTACGTTAACTAAGGTGAATTTAAATTAACAAATTTTTTTTAAAAAAAAGGACTGCTGCTCCAGCTCTCCAGGTTGTTTTCTCCTATCTCCCCTTCCTTCTCCTTCTGCAATTCTTGCCAATTTGTAAAACTAAGGGATGTTTTCATTTTTAATCTCTTGACCACACATGAAACAAGCTTGAGATGAGTAGCCATCAGTTAGTCACCACATATCCCATGACAGTGACTATGACCAAACTTCAGTCAGGCTCCTCTGAGTCCTTTTCAAGTAGGCCCTGACCTTTGGATTTCCATGTCTGTCTTTGCATCGGCTAATTTAGCAAAAATCCAACTAAGTCAGTTAAGGATCCGTACCCTCAATATCTGATCAGATCCCTCACCCCCGACCCCTGCTATCTGATCGTGCTGGCCTGCCTTCAGCAAGAAGCTGACCAAGCTGGTTTAGGCAGAATCCGCCCACCCCTGATGTTTCCTCTTAGTCATTTTCCATCCCGGGACCCCCACACTGCCCCTTGGCTATAAATCCCCCACTTGCCCATGTTGTATTTGGAGTTGAGCCTGGTTCTGGACTCGGGGCTGTTTTCCTCTGCTGCAGGAGTCTTGAACAAAACCGGTTTATACCGCTTGATTGTGCGGCTCTGGTTTTGATACCCATCTCCACCTCTATTATCAAGTATGGCCAGTATTTTGAAACAGCAGAGTTATCAGCCCAAATGGGAGATGCTGTTGCACTGCAGTTTAATCATACTTGATATTTGCCTCATGCTAGATGCTGTACCGTATACAGAAAGAGATATAATATTTCCTGGCCTCAAGCGATATTCGATGTGGATAATAAAACAAGAGAACCAACTGACCAATATTTATTAAATTGTTTTATATGGCCAATAAAGGAATAACCTTAAGGATCTTTGTTTTTTATATTTAAATTAATATATCTGCCTGCCTTACCTTGTGGTATATGATGATAGAATAATGGAAATCGAGGTAGAAAATAGAGTGCTGACGTCAGTGACTGCCTAGCTCCCGGACCGGTTAAACCTCACGATGGGGCGGCAGTGGGCAAAAAGCAAGAGGGGGGGCGCCTGGGTGGCACAGCGGTTAAGCGTCTGCCTTAGGCTCAGGGTGTGATCCCGGCGTTATGGGATCGAGCCCCACATCAGGCTCCTCCGCTATGAGCCTGCTTCTTCCTCTCCCACTCCCCCTGCTTGTGTTCCCTCTCTCGCTGGCTGTCTCTATCTCTGCCAAATAAATAAATAAAATCTTTAAAAAAAAAAAAAAAAAGCAAGAGGGAGACATTTACAAAGGCAAGCAAACTAACACAGGCTTTCAAGAAAACGCAGCAGGTCCACCAATGAAAGGAAAAAGCAGATTCCTGGGAATCAGCTCTGCCTCAAGGTCAGCGCTCTGCCTCAAGGTCAGCAGTCTCTCAACGGGAGCCATGAGTCTAGACAAGCCAAGGGCTGCAAGTATGAACACATTTGTTGGGTCTGAACTGGATGCCTCCTCCCTGTCTCCAGGCTCATTTCCTCCCGGGAGCCTTCCGAGTGCTTTACCTAAATTGGAAACCTGACCACACCACTCCCCTTTTAAATAACACTCTTCAGTGCCTCTTGCAGAGCCTAATGAATAAGAGCCCAGCTCCTTTCTCTGGGTTATAGGAATCCCACAGTCGGATTTACCTCTGGGACGCCCTCCTCCAGACACAACGCTCCAGCAACACTGTTCCAGGGTACTGACCAGGCTGTTCCTCACTTCCGTCGCTTTGCTCCTGTCAGTCCTCTGCCAGGAAAGCCCTCCTCTGACCTTTACACAGCTAACCTAGTTAGCAACATCTGGTTTGTAGGCTTTCCCCGAACCTCCCTCCAGATGACCAGGGGTGTATCTTTTTTACTGGACCTATTACATTACAGTGACTCGTTTGCGTGACTTGTTTTCCTTTCCGCGCTGTGAGTTATCGAGGGCAGTGGCTCTTGTCTTATTCATTTTTAGAATCCCCAGCACCCACCAGAGTCACCTAGTGAAAGTCTGTTGAGGGAAATAAACTTCCTTAAAGCAGGGAGGCTTCCGTACGCTATGCTGCAGTGGTTCCGTGCATGAGTGGGGTTTAAAGGCTGGCTCTGCTTTTTTGACTCCAAACCAGATTTTCCAACATACTAATGAAAACAAGCCCAGTAATTCCCACCTGACAGGGCTGCTGGGACGAGTGAATGCAATCAGGCAGATGAAGCACTGAGCTCAGTTCGACCAAGCTTAGTTCTTTCCTCATCCCTACAACACGTGGCCCGACTCCCAGACAGCACTCCCAGCACAGCTCGGGACAGCACACAAAGCCTGTTTACCCAAGATACGTTTAATTGTACGAATAGAGAGAAAGGTCAACTCTTCATAAAAAGGAAACCACGGTCCCGTCTGAGAAGGGCCGCACCTGTCCTTCCCCTACTTCTGGGCGGAGCAGTGTTTCTGGATTTCTTCCGCCAGCCACAGGCAGTGCAGGATGCGGCCCTTTTCAGCAGCCAGCTCCTTGTCAGAGAACTGGCCCAAGAGTTTCTGGACAAATATATTTTGATCTTTCAGAAAAATATTCTTATTGACTCCTACATTTGGCATATTCTCCAGAGACCCAGATTTGAAATGGAAGCTTAAGTGTCTGTTTCGCTTTAGACCAGGCCCTTTCTCTTCAATCCACGTGAGCGGCCTGCGAAGACAAAAGGATCGTAAAGGTTCGAGATTACAGGCGAGTGCAAGCGGATGTTTGCGGGCACCCGAGAACCCGCTCACAGCTTTTCATTCTGCCCCCGTCTTCCCTGGAGCTGTGCTCAGTGTCGTGGCTCAGGGGGCACCTTGACCTCCACTAGCCTCCCAGAGGCCTTGGGTGATTGTTCCCAACGTCACCGCCAAACAGACCTTCGCTTAATTTTGCCACCAGGCAAGGGAATTCATTCAATGATTTTTGTGTGAGCGTCAGTTTGTTTTTTCCTTTTGTGACTGGCTTATCCATAACTTTTTACAAAGTTTTTATCTTAATCCCAGTTAGTTAATATACAGCATTACATTAGTTTCCGGCGTACAGTATAGTGACTCAGCAATTGCATACGTCACGCAGTGCTCACGGCAAGCGCGCTCCCTGATCCCCATCACCTATTTAGCCCATCCCCAACCCCCTCCCTTCTCTCTCCCTCCCTTCCTCTCTCTCTTCTCTCAGTTGTTTTTATCGTGAGTCTCAAAGATGAAGGCATCCAGACAGGGGCTACAGGCAATCCAGCATCACCGGAGATTGCGTGCGAAACTGTTTTTTTCCACGTGAATGTGCACTTTAATGGAAAGAAGTGCTTTCATCACATTCTCAAAGAAGTCTCTGAGCCCCACACACATGCCAGAAAACACCAGGCCATCCCTGCTGACTAACAGAGCACCTGTGTCTGTTTCAAATTTGCCTCCCTCCAGCTTCCTGCTAAGGTCAGCACTCACAAAAATCTAAAATCCAAACAGGACAGACTCCGCTTCTCTGAAGTCCCTCCTTTCTCTACGATTATCTTTTCTGTCTTTTTAGTGCGTCAGAGCCGTGTTACCTGCTTAGTGAAACACAGAGAACCCTAAGTGGGCTCTGACCTAACGTAAGAAGCTTCATTGAATAACATGACAGAAAAAACATAAAATCTGGGGCGCCTGGGTGGCACAGCGGTTAAGCATCTGCCTTCGGCTCAGGGCATGATCCCGGGGTCCTGGGATCGAGCCCCACATCAGGCTCCTCCGCTAGGAGCCTGCTGCTTCCTCTCCCACTCCCCCTGCTTGTGTTCCCTCTCTCGCTGGCTGTCTCTATCTCTGTCAAATAAATAAATCTTAAAAAACAAAACAAAACATAAAATCTGCTTTTAAAAATACACTCTAAAACCAATCCGGGTTGATTTAGGGATGTTTTAAATTTAAAAAAAATCACAATTCTTTCACCTAAATAAAAGAATCTTCAACTTGAGACAATCCTTTCAAATTTTTGCCTATATGCATATGGCATACAAATCGTAAAGCCTAATTTTTGATTTTGCAGCTTTTACTTATTTTAAAACATTTGTATGATCCTATAGTGTTTTGTCTGCATATCATGCACAATTGACTATATAATTTAATATTTTATTATTGCCAAATATTTAAGCCTCTTTCCAATTTTAAATTAATATGGATTTTCTGCATTCAACATTTTCACACATATATACATGCATATATATTTCCTCCCTCTTCTTCTTCTTAGAACAAAGTTCTGGGAAGGAGATGGCTTGTGGGTGGCCTCTAGCTACACCTCTCTGCTTTCCCCTTCCTCTTCTTTTCCTAAAGGGATGAGTCAGGGGGAAGGACAGAGCAATTTTGCTGGACTGTTGTGCTAATGATAAAGGTTTCAGTGTGAGTAGGGAAGGTGTTAAATCTTGAGTACACTTCAGGTTGTCTAGCCTTTCCCTCTCCTGCCACCATTCCTCACATTTCCTCCCTCCTCTTCCTTTGGGCTTCAGTAGGTCAGGCCTGGGCTGGGCAGGTTAGACCAGCATGGCTATAAGGAAGAAGGGAAGCTACCTCTTGGGTTTTTCTGCCTCTACACTGGTGGTCCTTGATAAAGCTTAGGATTTAGGTGTGAGGTTACAGGAAAAGGACCCAAGCAGGTCACTTGACAGTGTTTTGGGTGTTGCAGGCAGCTCAGGGCTGCCTTTGACCCGGGTAAAGGAGTCCTCCCCTTTGGCTGGCCTCGCTTAACAAGACCTACACTGGAGTATGGAGCTGTATGTTTAAGAGGAAAAGACCTGAAGTACATAAAGGGGGAGCCAGGCCAATACCCATATATGTAGGGAGACATCGGGAGAGAGGTTGATAGAATAACTTCCTTATTTTGTGGTCCTATCTGCTAAAAACTTGAAAAGTCCCTGTTCCCTCATCTCCTAGTCACGTATTTAAGTGAGGATAGTGGGGCGCCTGGGTGGCACAGCGGTTAAGCGTCTGCCTTCGGCTCAGGGCGTGATCCCGGCGTTATGGGATCGAGTCCCACATCAGGCTCTTCCGCTATGAGCCTGCTTCTTCCTCTCCCACTCCCCCTGCTTGTGTTCCCTCTCTTGCTGGCTGTCTCTATCTCTATCGAATAAATAAATAAAATCTTAAAAAAAAAAATTAAGTGAGGATAGTGAATGTTGGCACTTTACTGCCCACTGAATGGAGTAGGGCTGAGGATGGGACCGGGTCCACTCAAGTTCTGAGCTGGGACAACACTTAGCTCCAGACATCCCGAACAAAAACACAAGCTTTAAACTCACAGCTTCTCCACTCTTCCTCTCTGTGAAACTTCCATTTGCAAATATCTGCATTGGCCAACTTGGGCAGGGCGCTACCTACAGAAATGCTTCTTACTTCTCACCTTGTTCAACCACATCCACATCCCTAGTACCAGCATGTGTCTGCAAGCCCGGTGGAGGTGGTGATTCCTACCAGTGCTTTCCCCCGGCCCTGAGGGATGAGCAGGCCGGGGAATGCATGGCTTCGGCACTACTCCTGCCAGCTGGCTCCAGCAGGAGAGCTGAAACTTGTAACTCTGCTGTGTACGGACTCTCCACATAAGATTTGGATTTAAAAAGTATTTTGCTTATTTGTACCAAGTGTGGAAACTGCTGGTAAGATGGAAAGAACACGGGCTTGAGAATCTGCTACGTTGGGATTTCCTGGATGACCTTGGGCTCTAAGACCATGACACCCGCCTTGCTGGCGGGTGTGGACTGCCAGAAGGGAAAGACAAGGCCTGGTGTGTTTCCTGGGATATATCTTTCTTGTGCCCTTCCTGTGCATTTTGGGGGAGAAGATGTGACAATTTGGGGACGGGAGACAGGCCTAAGTGTGACTCTCACACAATCACTTAGTTCTGTGCCCTTAGCAAGTTTCTTACCCGCTCTGAGCCTCAGTTTCCCAGGTGATAGTAATAATGCCCACTTCAGAGTTGGTATAAAAAATGTATGAGAAAATCCTTGTTAAAGGGCTCTGTGCCTCACACATGGTAAGCACTCGATAAACATTCACTAACACTTGCACTGGCACAGTGGGGATTCAAGTAATGGTCTCTGTCTTGCTAGTCCTCTTACTGTAACCTTTCAAGATCATGCCTCCTCTCTTCCCATCTGCAGCTATGGTTCTGCTCTATTCTACTGTGTTGTTGGACGGTAGGTATAACTTAAATTGTGTCTGGAAACAACTGGCAGAGGCTCCTAATGTGTAAGAACCCTAGAAGGACATCGTCTTGTAGCTTTAAGAAAATCTGGCCTGCAGACTGCAACAAGCTTTGGGGGAGAGAGAAGCCCACAGAACCCAAGCATTGCTCCCGGGTACTGTCAGAAGCCAAGACCGCATTCACAGCATAAGATCGCTTTTCTTTGTCACAGGGCACACTATACCAAGGGCCATGTAAGCCAGGCAAGGACCCGTTTGCTTTGAAGAGCTGCAGTCTAGCCAAGTTTTCTATTCTGGAAGTTATTAAAATGATTCATGTATGAATCAATGATAACCTATAAATAAAAAATTCACATTCAGGTCAAAGAATCTAAGAGACAGTAGTTAAATTAGTAAACTACTAAAACTAAGGTGGTTCAATCATCTAGAATTTTTGGTTAGGACTTGGATTTTTAAAAATAAGAGATTTTTACAAACTCTTATGAAAAAGTTGGTCTCACTTCTAAAATATTAATTTCCGTGGCTAGTTTTGTTCTGAGTTGACATTTAACATTGTACTAGTTTCAGCCTACAGCTAGTTTATTTTTTTAAGATTTTTATTTATTTGTTTATTTATTAGAGAGAGAGAGCATGAGCAGGGGGAGGGACAAAGGGAGAGGGAGAAGCAGGCTCCTCACTGAGCAGGGAGCCCAACACGGGCCTCGATCCCAGGACCCTGAGATCATGACCTGAGCCAAAGGCAGACGCTTCACTGACTGAGCCACCCAGGCGCCCAGCCCACGGCTAGTTTTAAAAGCACCCAGGCTTTAAAAAGTTTCATAATGTGATGACAAAAATTAACATTAATGCTGTTTATTCACTGCTTTAACACTGGATACAAATAAGTTTGAGATACTCAAAATATTCTGATGCACCTAAGAAAATTTCTCACGTCCTTCCCTATAACATGAAGTCTTCAAGTTTGAGGAAATGCAAAATGCCAGATGTTTCCTCCACTTCGATTTCCTCCTCAGTGCACACGAATAAGAAGCGTATCGCTTTCCCCGTGCGGTTGTGGTGGTGCGAGATTAAAAGGACAATCGGTGAAGTAGAAAGTGGTATACGAAATTACGGATTTATAATATGGTGTTCGCCATCCGTCCCGACCCCTCCCCTGATGCTTGCCTCCCCTTAGCAATCACGGGAGTCAGTCTCTACTTCCCTCACATCTTGTTTCCTGTCTGACTCCTACTCAAATTTCAAGACTGAGCAAAGCACCGTTTCCTCTGCGAAGCCCGACCTGACCTCTCCAGGTCCCCCTTTCCTGTGCTCCTGCGGCACCCTGCACGACCTTCAGCTCTGGCTACAGGAGATGCACCCATCTGTGGGGATGGTCCGATCATAGCTGCAATACTTTTCTCTTTTTGTAAATACCCACCTGTTTCTTTTACTACCATGAGACCCACCTACCTGGAAACACGTGTAGAAACACTACAAAACACTTGCTGTTTTAAATATTTTACAGAGCTAAGTGTTTTTCAAGGAAAACTATGAATATGCTTTTGTTTTAAAAGACTTGGTATAGAAAATGAAGAATTAGGGGGCGCCTGGGTGGCACAGCGGTTAAGCGTCTGCCTTCGGCTCAGGGCGTGATCCCGGCGTTCTGGGATCGAGCCCCACATCAGGCTCTTCCGCTAGGAGCCTGCTTCTTCCTCTCCCACTCCCCCTGCTTGTGTTCCCTCTCTAGCTGGCTGTCTCTATCTCTGTCGAATAAATAAATAAAATCTTTAAAAAAAAAATAAAAAATAAAAAAATAAAAAGAAAATGAAGAATTAGAACATTTTGCGAACAGTATGACCGTATGATATAAAGCTGAGAAACCAAACTTTAAATTTTGGTCACACCGAGGGATGAATATTTGGACCTGTGAAAAGAAGCGAGCCGCGTAGAATGTCAGCGGCAACATCTAGGTAGCAGTTTTGGGAATTCAGTGCAAAATTCTTCCAACGTCACCGTATGTCTGAAACTTTCATAATAAAACACTGGAAAACACTGGGGTCAGGGAGGTGACTGGATTTCTGCTCCTCCCTCTGATACTGCTTACTTGTGCGGCCTAGACAAGCTGCCCAAATTCTGTAAGCCTCTATCTGCTTCCCGGTAAAGGGGCTCATGTTTGTCTTACTTACCTTCCAAGGCTGCTGTGGGGATGAAACGAGGCAACAGAAGCGAAATCCCAGCACCTGTTCTGTCTACAAAAGCAGACGGCCCTTCTAGAGTTGGGGGCGGGGGGTTTAGGCCCTCTGGGCTTTGGCTAGATGGGCCTTTGTGAACACACGACCATGTCTTCAAGTTTCCTGCTCCTCAGTTTCTCACAACTTACCGTTTGTTCTCTGTCTCCAAGCACACGCTCATTTTCATGTATTGATCTTCCTTTCGCTCTTCCAAAGTGGCGGATACGAGAGAAAGCTCCCCGAAGAGGGAGACCAGCCAGGTCAGGCGAGAAATGCCACTGAATGCAGGGAAGCCAAACCGCTCTTCTTCCAACGGGCTAGCTGTGGGGAATGACAAAAACCATGGCAACTGTGGGCAGGGGGCTGTGGCAGGGCAGAGCAACCTTGCCTCCCGGCGTGGGGGGCAAGATGACGACGGATATTTAGAGGCCTGAATGGAAACTCTTTCATAAAACCATCTCTGTTTTTTCCTGTTTATTTAATTCAATTTTGTTAGGAAAATAAGGCATTTTATTGGAAACAGTAGTGAATCTAGCCCACAGGATAATACAAATATTTCAGGCTTCTCATATATATATATGAGATCTATCCATATATGGATATGGATGTATAGTTTACATACAGTAAACATATATACGCTTACGTATACCAACACCTATGCCCTCTTCAGTCGGTGACTTGAAGTCTTGTAAAAGAAGAAGAATCAAGGTATTGTAGCCCCGCCAATCTATATTCCTCCTATAAATACCATATAACCATATAAATCACAGTTTGGGGAAGGTGCCACGATAGCTATGAAGAAAACAGCAATACCTATCGACTATGTCAATATCCAGAAAATCGATACAGTGTTAAGGGTTTTTTTAGTCTTCATAATCTCCTATACAAAAGTACATTCAAAAGAGTATTTGTGTGAGACACAGGTGTGGTCAAGATCTTGCTCCTGACTGTCCCCAGCCCAAATTTTAAACATAATCCAAACTACATACACACCTGTTACATTGTTTACACACCAACGATTTCTTGTAAATTTGATACCGACTAGAAATTCGTAATTATGACTATGCTTTAAAAAAGATAAGTTGTAAATAAAACTGTAAGTTTCATGGACAACACGGTTTGAAATCACGAGGACCTAGGTATCAGACTCACAACAGAAAGGTTTCTCCTTCTCAGCTGGTTACCGTCTGCTCTTGTGCTTTCGAGGACAGAGCGGCCATCACATGTCTGAGCCACGACGTCAGACGCCTGAGCTCTAATCTGGCTCTGCCACGGAGCTGTTTTTGTCAGCTTTGTGAAGCTACCCACGTCTCTGATCTTCCTTTTTTCCCAGTGTAATGGGGGCGTAAATACCCACTTTGTAGGATTACCCTATCAATTCACATGAACTAATGCATGTCACGTACTTAGCACAGTTCCTTGGTTATTATCATTAATGATTATTATTTGTTACAACAATCATTAGTTTAAAAGATGAAGGTGGATTTCGAAATCATGTTCCACTGTTATTTTCTGGAAGTTCACGAGGAGATGAATGGTTTTACCACTTAACAGTGCCTGGCCATATCAGGGTTTTGCTTCCATAAGGAGAGCCCTCAGGAGACGTGCCCACATGCCCTAGGGTATAGCCAGCTAGGAAGTCCATACAAAGGTAACCCCAAGAGCAGGAGCCTTAAGGATGCTCAATCCTGTTGCTAATGGAGCTACTCAGATAATGACCAAGAGAAATAATCACATACACGGTAGAGTAAATATTCTGGCTGCAGCCAATGTCCTTGTAACTTACTGGAGGAAGAAAGGGGCTGTGCATAACCAATTCGCTCTGCAGAGACAATAAAAATGTTCTCCTCCCCCAAGAACCTGTCTTGGCCCATTTTGAACCTCCTATGGAAAAATAATCTCCAATTTGTTAAGATTTAATGAGGAAAATTCTACACCTAGTAAGTTGGGACAGGAGCATTAGTACATTTCAGATTTCTAACATAATTTTTACCTAAGGCCCACCAAGCACTTAAATCTCATTTGAAGAAAGAAGAAAAATAAGTATTTTTATTGTTTGTGGAAGCGTGGGAAGATAACGTTAAATTGGCCTTCAGTGAGAGAATCTGGAGCAAAATGAATCCAAACTAACGTCCCAGAGAACTAGGAAAGAACCCACTTCGCGGGCCAGCGTCACCAGGTCCACATGACCTGTGATCCCACCTCAAACTGACCTGTGAAGAGAAGGGACCCTTTCAGCAGGTCTTTCCCCACCACTTCTTTTTTCAGGAATGCAAACTCCTCCATCAAGAGTTCAACATGCTCCTCATGCAACACCTTCCCTGTCGTGACAAAAATTGGAGGAAAAAAGGCAGTCATCATCGGCTGCGTATAGCTGTGTGTCCGATTCTAGGTCCGTCTTCCCACAGCACAGGACACAGAGACCGCAGAACCCCCCGGGATACCACTGCACCCTTTCGTACCCCCGCTGCAGGTGTGCCAGTTCTAGGCTTGCAACAGAAACCAAAATCTAAGAAAGATGGGCTCCACCTGCCCCAGAGGCAAGAGGAGATCGGGAAGTGTCTGAGCCGAGTGTTAATTTCTCTTCTAGCCAGAAGGGGGCAGTGCAGCCCCAAAATCTACAAAACAGAGCCACTAGGAACTGGGGGGACCGGAGAGAGCTAAAATTAGACTCTTCATTCCA
Organism: Ursus maritimus; assembly: GCF_017311325.1. Classification (NCBI taxonomy): domain Eukaryota; kingdom Metazoa; phylum Chordata; class Mammalia; order Carnivora; family Ursidae; genus Ursus; species Ursus maritimus. The sequence goes on along the minus strand of NW_024425563.1, from coordinate 93,769,455 downwards.
AAGAACTGGAAGAACCAAGTGATTTTTCTCAAATTACCCATGTTGGAGGGAGGATAAATAATATATTCACAACTAAAATTTTGGATTATAAAATAAAGCTGTTAGAAATTTTTGCTCTGGTACCTTTTTCTTATCTAGGCTAGAAGTTGCATAAAATACCAGAACTATCTCCCCCTCTTCGATAGCTCTTTATTTTCAACTAGTCTCACATGCCTATTTTTTTCATATATATTCCCCCCATATTACCGACCTCTTTTGTCCACAAAACGAAAACAAAACAAGGAAAAACTTAAAGCACGATTAAAGCTCTTTTGTTCAAGTATGTTTTGCTTAGTATTTCCCTCTTATTTTTATTTATTGATTTTTATATCTTTATGGCTTATTTACTACTTGTTACAAGTTTGTACCCTTAAACATTATAACTATTTCCCCCGCACACATCCTATCCCTTGGTAATCAACCATTTCACTGGGTCTTTTTACAGGTTTGACTTTCTAGACTCCACATATGGGTGATATCACGTAGTGCTTGTCTTTCTCTGACTTAGCATGTTGGGCTCAGGAACTACCCATGTTGTAAATGGCAGGACATCCTCCTTTCCCATCACTGAATATTCCACTTTGTGTGTGTACCATACTTTTTAAAAATACTCCTCTGTTGATGGGCACTTGGGTTGTTGCTATTGTGAATAATGTGGTGATAAATAGGGGAGTGCATGTATCTTGTCAAAATCCCACTTTCATTTTCTTTGGATAAACACCCAGAAGTGAAATTGCTGGAGTGTATGGTAGACCTATTTTTAATTTTTTGAGGAACCTCCATAGTTTCCCGCTAACAGTGTATATGACCATCCTTTTCACCATTTACCGGCACCTGTTGTCTCTTTTCTTCTTGCTAACAGCCATTCTAATGGGTGTGAGGTGATGATAACTCACTGGGGTTTTGATTTGCATTTTCCTGATTCGGGACACTGAGCATCTTTTCGCGCACATTGGCCATGAGTCTGGAAAAAATACTTAAGAACTATTTTGTGATTCAGTATAAAGTGTGTTTAAGATCTGTACTTTCACATAAACACAGAGGGAAATCTGGGACACTGGGAGATGCTCCTGGGACACTGGCCATTGCTTATCCCAGCTTCACAGAAACCTGCAGAATGTGGGGGGCTTGTTCTTGCACCTTATGAGTAAGCAGGCGTATCGCCTGAATCTCTAGAGAGTTAGGTGTGTGGGAGAGTGAGATTCCTTCGGGCCACTACCTAGCCCATGAATGTGGCAAAGAAAGCTTCTTACAATAAGCGGAAGCTTCTCTCCGGTGGTGGTTTTATCCATATTTATATGCCTATGAGGGGACCTGGGCATCTGGGAAGTTGGACCACGTTCTGGAGCATGTTCGATTCTCTTCAGAACTATTTTTATATTTCCATTTCTGTATTTCCGTATCCCTGGTCGTTAAATAATTTTTTCTATCTTTCATCGCCTGGGTGGCTCAGCTGGTTGAGTGTCTGACTCTTGATTTCAGCTCAGGTCGTGATCTCAGTGTTGTGGGACTGGACCCCGTGTTGGGCGCCACGCTCAGCATGGCGTCTGCTTGAGATTCCCTGTCCGCCTTTCCCCGGCCCCTCCCCCCACTCATGTTCTCTCTAAATAAATAAATAAATAAACATCTTTAAAAAAGACTTTATCAAAGATGTGGTATATATCTACAATGGAATATTACTCAGCCGTCAAAAGGATAAACATCTTACCATTTACGTCGACATGGATAGAACTGGAGTGTATTATGCCGAGTGAAATAAGTTCAATAGAGAAAGACAATTATATGGTTTCACTCAAATGAGGAATATAAGAAACAGCACAGAGGATGATAGGGGAAGGGAGGGGAAACTGGGAAGAAATCAGAGAGGGATACAAACCATGAGAAACTCTCAACCATGGGAAACAAACTGAGGGTCGCTGGAGGGGAGGTGGGCAGGGGGGTGGGGTAACTGGGTGATGGGCACTAAGGAGGGCACGTGATGTGATGAGCACGGGGTGTTATATGCAACTGATGAATCGCTGAACTCTACATCTGAAACTAATGATGTGCTATATGTTGGCTAATTGGATTTAAATAACAAATAAGACTTTATCTTTCAACTGCATCTTTGCTTCTTTTTCTCTCATTCACTCAGTGATCTATTGTGATAAACACACGTGGTAACCACAGCACACACACACACACACACACACACACACAAATTCATATACACATGTTCCTAGATCTTTCTATGGATCACACCTAGAGTACAAAGCTTGATGGCAAAATAGAATTTATTGCACTGCTGCTGGGAACATAAACTGGTGCAGCCACCACAGGAAACAGCGTGGAGTTGCCTCCAAAACTTAAAAATGGAGCTACCACACGATCTGGCAATCCCACGTCTGGGCACTTAGCCAAAGGGAATGAAAACAGTAACTCAATAAGGTATCTGCACCGTCCTGTTCACTGTAGTATTATTTACTGAGACAGGGAAACAACCCCAGTGTCAACTCATGGCTGACTGGGTAAAGAAAGAGTGACATAAAGGTCCCATGGCATGTTACTCAGCCATAAAAGAGAAGGTAATCTTGCCATTTGCAACAAAATAGGGGGATCTTGAGGGCATTATGCTAAGTGAAATAAGTCAGAGGAAGCAGCACACGATCTCACTTACGTGTGGAATCTAAAAAGAAACAAACAAAAACAAAAGAAGCCAGCAAACTGACAGATACGAACTGAGCGGATACAGAGAACAGATTGGTGGCTGTAAGAGGTAGGGGGTGGGGGGGTGGGCAAAATAGGCGAGGGTGGGCAAAAGGTCCAAACTTCCAATTATAACTGGGATGATACTGCCATGGAAATACAATGTACAGCATAGTAACAGTAGTTAGCACTGTACTATATACTTGCAAGTTGCTAAGAGAACAGACCTTGAAAGTTCTCATCACAAGAAAAAAACTGTAACTGTGTGGTGATGGGTGTTAACTTATTGTGATGATCATTTTACAATATATAAAAATATGGGATCATTACACTGTATACCCGAAACTAATATAATGTTATATACCAATTATATCTCCATTTAAAAATTAAAAACCCATTCACCACTAAATGGACCTCAGCTCCTTGGAGAAATGGCTAAGGGCACCGCTGAGGCAGAGAAAGTACACAAGGAACACAAACCAGTTGATGCCGGAAAGCAAGGAACTGCTCAAAGAATAATGGAAATATGATTACATGACACAAGAGCTAGCGATGAAGAGGTCCCCACTAATCACATATGAAACAATTTTAATATCAAAACAAAGTGGACTATAATGCATTTAATTAAAAACGGAAGCCATGAATCAATCCATGTTGATATAAATTCATAAATGAATAATCAGAAAGTGTGATAAATAACGGATATTTATCAAGTTTCAAACTACCTCCCCACAAAATAATCGTGAATACAAAGGGGTAAGAAGTAACTTCCAGCGTAGAAACCTGGCAGACACCCCCTTAATCCAATGATATAATTATTAATGGACAAACTGAATGGGACGCCGCTGCTTTCACTTGGAAGAACACAGCACTGGTTCTACAATGTTCCTGTGAAGGTTGCCTACGCTGAATCTAATCACGAAGACACATCAGATAAACCCAAATTTAGAACATTCTACAAAATAACTGGCCTGTAATCTTCCTGACTACCAAGGAGACTAAGGAACTGTCCAGAGCGGAGACCGTGTGATGTGTCAACTGAAGACCATACGTGGTTTTAAATTCAATCATTTTGCTCTAAAAGATGTTATTAGGAAAACCGGGAAAATTTGAAAGGGGTCGGAATCTCTAATCTGAGGCTTAGATGACAGTATGTAATTTCCTCAATTTTTTCCCCATTTTTTTAAACTGAGGAGTGTCACATATAATTATGTATGTTTAAAGTGTACAACCTGTTCTGTGAGCATATACGCTGTGGAGTGATTACCAAGGGAAAGACAACACGTCCATCACCCTGCACAGTTAACTGTGTGTGTGTGTGTGTGTGATGAGAATGTGTAAGGCCTACTTTCAGCAACTCGCAAGCATATTAATTATACTTACGTGCTGTACATTATATGCTCAGAACTTAACCTTTTTTTTTTTTTTAAAGATTTTATTTATTTATTCGACAGAGAGAGACAGCCAGCGAGAGAGGGAACACAAGCAGGGGGAGTGGGAGAGGAAGAAGCAGGCTCCTAGCGGAGGAGCCTGATGTGGGGCTCGATCCCAGTACGCCGGGATCACGCCCTGAGCCGAAGGCAGACGCTTAACCGCTGTGCTACCCAGGCGCCCCCTCTTTTGTTTTTTAATGACCTTGACCGTGCTGAAGAGTATTGCTCAGGCATTTTTGTAGAATGCCCCTCAACTGGGATTTTTCTGCTGCTATTTTCATGATCGCACTGAGGCTATGTTTTGGGGGGAAACTACAGAGGTAATGGGCCTTTCTCATCATATTACATTGAAGGTGCATCTTCTTACCATGACTTACCACTGCTCATGTTAATTTTAGTCAACTAGCTGAGGTAGTGTTTGCTTTCTCCAGTGTAAAGTGTATTCTTTCCCCTTCTTTCCGTATTCACTCTGGAAGGAAGTCACTAAGGGCAGGATATTATCTTTCTGGAGAAACTTGGCCTATTTTTTTGCAGAGTGTTCCACGTTCTAGTTTGCTTGATTTTTTTTACAGTGTCCTTTAATATGGTCCTTTATCCATGTTTTACCTGTAAATCTCAATTATATGGTAGATGCTGTGTACATGACATCAGATGGTCTGTGATATCAGATGGACCCATGTCAGCAATCATTTGGTTAGGATGATAACAACAGAGTTCTTCATTGTAAAAGTACATTTTTTTCTTTGCGATTAGCAAGAAATCTATGGGGTATTTAGTATCTTGTTCTTTGTCCATAGACATCTGTGCCATGAGAAAAGAATACCAAAGGTGATGGCCTCAAAGCTCCTCTCACTCCCATCCATAATCGTCTATCGGCTCCTTCACCCAACGCCTCCTGAAGGCCTCCTCAGTTCTAGGCAGCGTTTAGCGCTGGGCTCACCAAGGGGAAAGATGGGCTCTGTTCTTCAGAGTACATCCCAGGGCTACAGAGTGCTACGAGAGTTCCAGCAAAGTCCCAGCAGTCTACACTAGTGACCAGCGCAGGGTGCTTTCTTTGGTGATTTTCATGTAAGTGTTCACCATACGTGGCTTATGTATTAAAGATTTTCAATAGCAAATGTTGAAACAAAGAGTCTGTTTGTTTAACTAGATCCTGTAATCCCTAAATATTCTCGTTAATTCTTGCTGCCTCCATAAAGGGACTTGCGGGGGGAGCGTAAAAACAAAAATCTCTGGAGGGCAGTATGGCTTAAAGGAACGATGTCAACTTCAGAGCCGGAAAGGATTGAATTCAAATCTCATTCTCCCAGTTCGGAATCATGTTACCAATTTTGTAATCTGGCACAAATTACTTAACTTCTCTGAAGCATGGATGCCTTTACATAAGGAATTACGTAACATTCCTTTACGTAAGCCAGAGAAAAGAACCTACCTCCAAGGGTTTCTAGGAGAATTAAAAATAAAATGACACATAAAGTGCTTAGTAGAGTTCCCAAGTGGCTGGTATATAGTAAATACTTGATAAACGATACTCCTCTTAAGAAACAACACAACCGGGGCGCCTGGGTGGCACAGCGGTTAAGCGTCTGCCTTCGGCTCAGGGCGTGATCCCGGCGTTCCGGGATCAAGCCCCACGTCAGGCTCCTCCGCTATGAGCCTGCTTCTTCCTCTCCCACTCCCCCTGCTTGTGTTCCCTCTCTCACTGGCTTTCTCTATCTCTGTCAAATAAATAAATAAAATCTTTAAAAAAAAAAAAAAACAACACAACCTACAGAGTATGCAGATAAGACAATCAATTACTCTGATTTGGACATTTTTCCATTAGCAATGCACGTAACGTAAGAATAACAGCAGAATAATATGCCACTAGCGTAAGTCGAAGCTAATTCATACTTTTCATGAGAGTAAAAGAAGCTGATAAGTTTCTAACAGAAGTTTGCAAATTCCCACTCGTCCCTCTACCCTGCTGGCCCTCCACGCGCACCCATTATGCGTGCCTACGGTACAGGGGATGGCTAGGGCGCTGGGAGCCCACAGGACATATCTGACACAGGCTTACGTTTTAAAGGCCTAAAGATGGTTCCAAAGACATCTTAGAGGCAGAAACTCTAAAAGAGGGTCTGTGTTCGACAGAACATACGTCACCTTTCTGCTCAGCCAGCTTCCACAGGTCCTGTGCTGCTGCCCAAGACAGTGTCATGGGATATTCCACAAGGACGTGTTTGCCAGCATTAAGGAACTGCCTTTGGAAAAAAGAGAGAGAGAGAAAATACGCTTCAAGTAAGCGTCACTAAAATGCCCTGCATGCCAGAGAATGGGCTGTTCTAAAAACATATATGTCTCTGCGTCACAAAGGAATGCAGAGCATCAGGGCCAAAGGATAAGGAGGAAGAACTGTACTTCTGTTACTTTCTACTGTGCTGACGAGGCGTTCTAGGTGTGTGTTAATTTGAACACTCATCCATTCACCTACTCGTGTATTCAACTAGGTACTCTTGGCCGGCTACTCTGGAGGAGAAACAGAAGACATCAACGTGTACATCACGTGACAGCCATACCCGTGAACAGCCAGCTCCGCCTGACGCCCCCTGAAAGATTCCAGTAACATCTGGAAGATGCGTAGGCGTTTTCAGGAGCAACAAGCAAGATGAAGGGATTTCACTCTGGGCAGCATATGGAGGCTTGGGTGTTGAATGGAGACTTGCCCATCTGGATAATACGTGGCAGGGGAGTAACTACCGGGAGGGGAGGGAAACCAAGTCAGAAAAGTAGCTGAGAGCCTGACGCTGAGGAACCTAGAATGCTGTGCTCAGAAGTTTAGATTTTATCCTCCAGATACTCTTAAGGTACAAACATTTATAAGACGAGAATTACGAAATCACCTTTTTAAGGAAATATGCTCTGGGCTCAAAGAAGGATAAAGGGAACCAAGGAAAGGAGTTTCTTTCCACACTAGAGTTGAAGTGACAAGGAGGGAGCAGCTGACTCCCGGGGAATGGCATGGCTGGCAGCTGCAATTTACCGCAAGGACCTGGAAGGGAAGTGAGATTCAGGGAAGAGGCTGGAACTGCCCTGTTAGCTGCCAGGTCATGCGTGGGGCTCCTCCTCCCAGGCTCAGCCCCGCCCAATGCTTGAAGGACTCTAGGCTTGGCATCTGAAGGTGGGGCAGGGGACGCGTCACTTCTCTTGCTCTGTCATGTCATCTCCCCCCTCCGATGCCACCACTACGTTCTTTCCTCACTTATCTCATGGCAAAAAGAGTTCATAGGAAAGGAACTCTCAGAGAGATTTAAAATGTGAAAAGCACAAAGGACAGAGTTGGCACCACTGTAACTTACCCCTTCAATTATTAACACTTCTTTGCGAGGTTTCGGCTTGCCCAGTCATTTCCAAATTCCTTCACTACTGTGCAAGGTCAGGACTGCCTATGTTGAAAACCCACCTGATATAGTCCTCATGGCTGGAGCTTTCGCTGCAGATATAAGCAACCTCAACCTCTTGACTGGAGAGAGCATCTTCCAAAGAAATCTGCTGGACTTCATCAATGTTCCCAAGCTCTCGTCTATTTGAGAATAACAAAACTGTAACTCAGAAGTACACAGAATGTCACATAAAGGGACACCATCCTTCTCCTCTCCTCCCAGTGATGTCCTGGTCACCAGCTTTTGGAAATGAAGAAATTAATTCCCTCCCTCCCACGTCCAGGACATTTTCCACCACAGGGTGAGAAAAACAGCCTCAGGGTTTAAGTCAAGAGACCCGGGGGCGCCTGGTGGCACAGTCGTTAAGCGTCTGCCTTCCGCTCAGGGTGTGATCCCGACATTCCGGGATCGAGTCCCCCATCGGGCTCCTCCGCTGGGAGCCTGCTTCTTCCTCTCCCACTCCCCTGCTTAGTTCCCTCTCTTGCTGGCTGTCTCTCCGTCACATAAATAAATAAAATCTTAAAAAAAAAAAAAAGAGACCCGCACTGTTAACAGCCTGAATGACATGGCAATCTTTGAATTTACTCCATCTCTAAAATAAAGGCAACTGATCTCCTTTCATCCCATGAGACGCGGTCTCTATGATCACAGCCGGCTCCAAGCACTCGGCCGGGCGCTCTGACTGCCAGACTTCACTCACAGTCTAAGAGAAGAAGGAAGACACATGTAAACATATAATATCAACCAAGATTAACAAGAGAAGTGTCGTGTTTGGGGGTTCAGGTGGGTAATTCAGTGAAGGCAAGGCACATCTCATTTCGGGTTTCAGAGTGGGGTTCCTGGGGAGATGGTAGGACTTAGCAGGTAGGCGATGAGACACAGAGTATGTGAGAAGGGGAACAGTGTGAGAAAGACAGGGGTGAAGTAAAGCAGGCGTATGAGCTGGCCATCTTCCCACATGACTTGAGTCGTTCAGGGGTTGCCACTGTATCAGTCATGGCAGCCAGCTAGCAGAGGACTGGAGTTCAAGGGACAAGGAGAGGCCCCACTTCAGCCTGGAGCCCAAGCGCTGTGTTCAGTCCAGCCTCAGGGAGGGATGCGACGGGAGTTACAGTGCTGGTTAATAATAATTTCGATCTCCTATTTCTGTGCAAAGATTGACCAAGGGCAGATTCCTACCACTTCCGGGTTTCTCTAGTGCCCCAGAGGGTCTGTGTGGACCATCTCAATAGTTAATCATGCTTTGATTTCTCGAAAGCACTACAAAGCAGAGAGGGGTGCCTAAGTAGCTCCCCCCCTTCTCCTCAGCCCACACACTTGCCCACATCTTGTCCACAGTTCACACTAAACAGTCACATTACACAGTGTTAGTTTGGTGAGTGGCCTAAGTGAGGACGCGGTGAGTGGTGGAGGAAGGTGCTGACTGAGTGCGGGTCAGAGAAGAAACAGGGTGGGAAGTTTGGTTTTGACTGAGTTATCGGAGAGAAATGAAGTTACAGGAGATAAAAGCGAGGCTCAAAATTATCAAAGGGAAAAGAACACACGTTGCTTAGATAATGGGCTTTGGAATCAGTAGACCTGTATCCAAACCCAGGTCTTAGACTTGCTGGCTGTGTGGCCACAGGCAAATTACGTAACCTCTCTGTGGCTCAGTTTCTTTATCTGTGAGGTGAGGTTGATAATGGTATCAATGTCAAATAACTGGTAAGGCTTTCCAGCCCAGGGCCACCGCAGGGACGGCTACCATGGTGACTGATAAATGATTAACTGGCACCCCTGCTGGCCTTCTTCAGGCCAGCCCGCCATGTGTTCACTGTGGCCCTTCTGTAAGCATCAGGCCCTGCTCTCATCTTCCTTGCCTTTGTCTTCGCAGGCTGACTCGCTGTACCTCCCAGCTGCGGATCCGGCACCCCAGCTCCCAGCCCCACCCCAACTTGAGATCTCGTGGGGCTGACCCTGAGCGTGAACGCGGTTCTCTGGAATGACCCAGAGCCGGCTCTCTCTCTCCTGGGCCTGGAGAATCTCTATGTCCCAAGCCCTGGTCTTGCCAGGCATGACAAGGCACCTGGACACGAAGCCAATCAGGTTCAGGAATGCCGAGGAAGCATGTGGGTTCCGCAAGTCCCTGATCCGCACGGAGCCGGCCCTGCCAACGCCAACCACCACCACTCCGAACTTCCTCTCGGGCTGAAACACAAGGGACCGAGGTAGGATTTAAAAACAGTCACTGCATCTGGCAGAGAACAGCAAAGCAAAGACATGTCAGCGGGACCAGTCAGAGTCTAGACAAGGAAGGAAAGGAGTCAACCCAGAACACACCAGAAGCCATAGCGTACAAGGGTGGAACGAGACACCCCCTGAAATGAGGGCTCAGGGGGAAGTCAGCTCCACCCAAGACAAAATTCTACAGGAGCTCTGACTGTGTCATCCACAGAGAAGGGTCCTCACGTTCGCCGTTCCATTTAGACTGCCACCTCTCCAAAGATGAGATCTTCCTCTGCAAGTCGTACCTCTGTCCTCCCTGAATCCTTCCTCCAGTGGACATGCAATCTGATACAGCGAGGAGACATTCAGGGCCACAGCTGCTTAGAGATGCTGGCATACAGGACACAGGGCAACCCATGAGCTGTCACCTTATTCAGACTCCCCGCTACAGCCTTCTGAGTTCCAACCAGGTTCACTCCCACTCTACTGGGGAAGCTTCCCTGGTATTCGGGTATACTGCTGGGGGCTGGGTGCAAACAGTGTTAGAGTGAAAAGTCCAGTCCCTTCTTAAGGTTACAGAGCCACTCAATTCATCCAAACTGATAAAATTACCTCTACACCTCCCTCAAACCCAGTTCTCCTTGGATGTCTCTGAGTAAGTGGGAATGTCTCGGATTCACCCCTCCCTGCCACCTGTGAGATCTGTCACCATTTCCCACCGATTCCGCCCCTTCCTGTGTCCACTGCTCTAGGGTTGGCCCAGGATTTCTTTGCCTAAATCACCACCCGGTCTGACTCCTTCTGATCTCATCCTTCCCACGCATGGGCCACAGGCCGCCAGAGCAGCTGCTTAAGATAAAAACTAAGTCCGTCCCCTGATTAAAACCCTTCATTTTCCCAACTGTTATCGACGGACCATGTCCTTCCAAAATTCATATATTGAAACCCTAACCCCTAGCAGGATGGTATGAGGAGATGGGGCCTTTGGGAGGTAATTAGGATTAGATGAGGTCATGAGGTAGGAGGACCCAGGAATGGGATTAGTGCCCTTAGACGAGTCACAAGAGACCTTGCTTCCTCTCTCCGCCCAAGTGTCAGCAGTCTGCAGCCTGGAAGACAGTCCTCACCAGAGCCTGACCATGGAGCCGGATCTCAGACTTCCAGCCTCCAGAACTGTAAGATACACGTTTCTGTTCTTTATCAGCCATCTGGTCTATGGTACTTTATCTGCTTTATCATCACAGCCCAAACCAAGACACCAGCTAAAGACAGAAAAATACTGAAGTCCAAGTTCTTTAAAAAAAAAAATACTGTATCATTAGGCTGTACACCTGAAACCAATATATTATTATATGTCAACTACATCTCAATTAAAAAAATACTTTAAGATGAAAAAAGGAGCCTCTTTGCCCCTTGGTGTTCATGGAACCAAAAACAAAAAATTTTCCACTTTCTACCCCAGCCCCTCCCCCAAGGTATATTTCCCTCAGACCCTCCCACCTCGATAAATGCTACCACCATCCACTCAAGTTGCTCAGGTCCTTAAACTTGGGAGTTATCCTTGCCTTTTTTGTCTGTCCCACATTCCATACCCAATTCACCAACAAACTGCCAAGATCCATCCATAAGCCTTCTATCTACTCCTGTCCATCTTCCTTGCTACCCCCTAATCCAAGTCACAATCTCATCCCTTGGACTGACTGTTCTGGTAACCTTTATAACTGGTTCCCCTGCTTCACTCTTTGCCCTGTTTTGTCTAGTCTTCATATAGCAGCAAGAATGCTCTTTAGATTAAATATAATCAGATAATTATCTGACCCTCCCTACCTGCCTCCCAGCTTACAACTCTCTGGAGGCCACCTATTATACTCAGAAGTAAACCCAAACCCCTTGCCGTGGTCTACAAAGGCCTTCGTGATCTGGCCCCTGCCTATCTCTTAGCTCATCTCCTGGCCCTCTCTCTCTCATCATACTGGCCTTCTTCCTGCTCTTTTAGCATGTGATAGTCATTTGCACCTCAGGGCCTTTGCATGTATGGTTTACTTCAAAAAGTGTCAGGCTCCAGGGATGTACTGTGGACAGACCCTGATCTTAACAGAGATTTTAAAGAAGGGAGAGAGCAAACAAGTCGACACATGAATAAACGTCAAGAGACTGTGTGCATTACCAGGATAAATGAAGTGGGGTAAAGGGAACAGAGGGAGATTATAGGAGGGGGTGCCTTGGTTTTGAAGGGGTGGTAAGGGAAAGCCTCTCTGAGGAGGCAGCTTTGAACAAAGACCTGAATAAACTGAGAAGGGGAGCCACACAGTTATCTGGGGGCAAATGGGGCAGAGGCATTCTTTCAAAGGCTTCAAGGGGGGGGAGCAGATACCTGCAGGGCTTGGAAATAGTGGATATAATCATAAAACATGCAACAATGTAAGTCTTGTAATATCTCAAGGAAGTCTTGAGATAACTGGGTGATGGGCATTAAGGAGGGCATGGGATGGAATGAGCACTGGGTGTTACAGAAGACTGATGAATCACTGACCTCTACCTCTGAAACTAATAATACATTATATGTTAATTAATTGAACTTAACTTTTAAAAAAAAGGCAATTTAAAAACAAGCAAGCAGAAAGGCCAGACTTTTAAAATAAAAACAAACATTTTAGTTGGCTACGTTAAAAAAAAAAAAAAAAGGAGAAGAACATTAAAGCTGTCTGGTATCTCCCATCTCTTATCTTAAAGCGTTTCTTCTTTATACAACACTTATCATTTACAGATTTTAAAACCATTTTTGTCTATAAAATAAACAAAATAAATATTTAATAAATAAAGAAGGAAGTAAGTAGGAAAATCTTTACCAAAGACTTCTTTTTTTTTTTTAAAAAGATTTTATTTATTTATTCGACAGGATAGAGACAGCCAGCGAGAGAGGGAACACAAGCAGGGGGAGGGGGAGAGGAAGAAGCAGGCTCATAGTGGAGGAGCCTGATGTGGGGCTCGATCCCGTGACGCCGGGATCATGCCCTGAGCTGAAGGCAGATGCTTAACTGCTGTGCCACCCAGGCGCCCCTTTACCAAAGACTTCTTAAGCAAATCTACCACATTTGCACCTCCGTGGTATTGTCTCTGTCTACTTCTTCTGGTCACCTCTCCCACTGCGTGCTTTACACTTCTGACTTTCCAAACAACTGGAAAGTACATAAAACTTCGTATGTTTGCTACCTCTAAGCCCTTGGAAATCCTGTGTCCCTTGAGCTCCTCCCTACCGCCCACCTGTACACCTTCAAACCTTTCAAGACCTGGGCATTTTATGAAGCCCTTTCTGATGGTATTGGTTAGATTGTTTTTCGCACCTGATAAAATTCACCCTGTTAGTGTACATTTCTATGAGTTTTGACCAACATACAGTCACATTACTCCCGCAAATCAAGATCTAAGACAGTTCTATCACCCTCTTCCAAAATGACCTGTGCTCCTTGGTAGTCAAACCCTACTCCCACTCCAGGCAACCACTGCTTGCCTACCATCTCAACAGTTTTGCCTTTTCCAGAAAGTCCTATAAATGAAGTCATCCAATATGTAGTCTTTTGACTCTGGCTTCAACTTAGCACAATGCATTTTTTATCTGTGTTGTTACCTGGATCAGACAGTTCTTTCTTTTTATTACTGAGCAGCAATAGTCCATTGTAGGACTATACTGGTAGGTTTATCCATTTGGCAAACGAAGAACGTTTCTGATGCTCCCAGTTTGAATGACTTCATCATTCACTGTATTATGAATAAAGCTGCTAGAGTCAGTCATTGACTACTTCTGGTGTCAACATAGTTCTTATTTAACTTGGGTACATACCTGGGTAGAAGAGCGCCAGGTCATATGTTAAGTCATATGTTAGGTTTGCGGGGTTATATGTTAAGTGTAGGTTTAACTTTATGAGAAATCGCCAAACTGTTTACCCAAGTGAACCCTGGAATGACTATATGTAGAGTTTTGCATTCTCCCCACCGATGGTGGAGTTCAACATTCTCACCAACATCTGGTACTATCAGATTTTTCTCCTCCTTTTCATTTTAGCCTTCATAATTGGTATGTTGTGGTATCTGTGGTTTCTACCGACATTTCCATGACGAGTGATGTCGAGGGTGGTCTCATATGTGCTTACGTGCCGTCTGTATATCTACATTGGTGAAGTGTCTCTTCAAAATCTTTTGCCAACTTCTATTGGGTTTTTTGTTTTCTTCTTATTTTTTAGAGTTCTTGATATATTTTTGATATTGAAGTCATTTGTCAAATCCGTAATTTGTAGTCGGTAGCATGTCTTTTCATTTTCTTAAGAATGTCTTTTGAGGAGCTAAAGTTCTTCATTCTGATGAAGTTCGACTTATCAAAAAAAATTTAATGTATCCTACAAGGACATAAAAACTTTTTCCTATGCTTTCTTTTAGCAGTTGTACAGTTTAAGGTTTATAGTTTTAGTTACTTCATGTTCTGATTTGAGTTATTTTTTGTATATGGTGTAAGGCATGAATCGAGGTTCTTGTAAAAAATTTTTAGGTAGAGAGGCAGCCTCTCGAATGTGTGTTCCACAGGCCACATGGACTTTGCCTACAGTGAAGCAGAGGTATGCCAGGCTTGTGTGTAAATACAGCCAGACTTCACCCCCAGCTCATGTGCCACCTGCTCTGGAAGCCATGAGGTTTTTTTTCTTTTCCTCTTTGCATATGACATCCAATTGTTCCAATGAAAATTTGTTGAGAAAAACTATTTTTTTTTTCTTTGAAATGCCTTTGCACCTTTGTGGTATTGTCTCGATTGTTGTAGTTTATAGTAAGTTTTAAAATCAGTTACTGTCAGGGGCGCCTGGGTGGCCCAGCGGTTAAGCATCTGCCTTTGGCTCAGGGTGTGATCCCGGCATTATGGGATCGAGCCCCACATCAGGCTCCTCCGCTAGGAGCCTGCTTCTTCCTCTCCCACTCCCCCTGCTTGTGTTCCCTCTCTCACTGGCTGTCTCTATCTCTGTCGAATAAATAAATAAAATCTTAAAAAAAAAAATCAGTTACTGTCAACCTTCCAACTTTTTTTTTGTTTTCCAAAATTCTAGTTCTCCTGCCTTTACATAAAAATTTTAGAATCAACTTGTCAATTTCTACCGAAAAGAAAAAATCTGCCAGGATTTTGAATGGGATTACTTCGAATCTACAGATTAGTGTGGGAAAAAATAAATATCTTGGAATAGTGAATCTTCAAATTCATGAACATGGTATATATCCCCATATATTTAGGTCTTCTTTGATTTCTTTCATTCTATCATTTTCAGTGTATGAATCTTGCACATATTTTGTTAAATTTATTCCCAAGTCTCTTATGATTTTTAGTGCTATTATAAATAGTATTTTTTAGTTTCCACTTCTAAATTGTTTATTGCAAATACATAATTGATTTCTGTCTATTGATTTGGATCTTGTAAACTTGCTGAACTCATCATTTCTAGAAGCTTTATTTGTAGGTTCTGTCAGGTTTTCTACATAGACCATAAGTCAGACATAAAGAGAGATGGTTTCGCGTCTTTCTTCCCGATCTGCAGTGTTTCATTCACTTTCTTGCCTTATTGCAAGGGTAGGTCTTCCACTATGATTCTTAGATTAGTGAGAGCAGACATTCTTGCCTACTTTCTAATCTTCGGGGGAAAATATTGGGTCCTTAACATGAAAAATGACATTAGCTGTAGATTTTTTTTATAGATACCCTTTATCAGGATGTGAATATTTCCTTCTATTCATATTTTGCTGAGATTTTTAAAAACTATAAATGGTTTAATTTTATCAAATGCCTTTTCTGATTCTATTGATATGATCATTTAAATTTTTCTTAAATCTGTTAATATGGTAATACCGTTCATTCCTAGGATAAACCTCACTTGGCCATAATGTATTATCCTTTTTACAGACTGATGATTCTGTTTGCTAAAATCTTATTAAAAATGTTTGCCTCTATGCTCATGAGAGTTAGTGGTTCATAATTTTCTTATATGTGGAGTGATTCCTAGGATAACTGAAAGTATTGCCTTTTTTTTTTTTTTAAAGATTTTATGTATTTTTGTGAAAGAGAGAGTGAGCACAAGCAGGGGGAAAGGCAGAAGGAGGAGACTCCCCACGGAGCAGGGAGCCCAACGCGGGACTTGATCCCAGGACCCTGAGATCATGACCCAAAGGCAGACCCTTAACCAACTGAGCCACCCAGGCACCCAGACTATTGTCTTTTATACTGCCTGTATAAAATATATCAGTTAAATCCACTAAAGAGCTGTCTTTTCTTTAAGGTACTAACTCCAATATTTGAGATACATGTCCTTAAAATAGATGTCCCTTATCCAAAAAAAAAAAAAAAAATTACTGCTAAGTTTCTTGGTTTATGGCAAGATAAGAAGCTACTTGCATATTTAAGGTAAGTGATATTCTTCATTAAAAACTATGATATGATCCATTTAAAACTTTCAGAATAATTCATAGAAAGTATATTAAATTACACACTGAATGGCTGAACTACTAACTATAGATATTTATACGTGAAGCAGCTCTTTTAAGAAATTAGACCCACAAATATGTCTGTCTTGGTATAATATACATAAATGAAATGAATAAAGCTTGGAAGACCAATGTTCTGTTAGAATCTTTAAAAATCACACAATTAGTAATCCATTTGTGTTTACAATATTCATATATATAAGCTTAAATTTTAAAAACCTCTGTACGTGATGAAGTGATATATTTATATATATGTTAATATATATGAGTGCACTATTATTTAAAAGCCTTTCCTAAAGTCAAACCCTCCTCTTCAGCTGCAACAACTTTTCATGTCTAACTGTTGACACGTGGAAACCCCTCTGGTGAAGGACAGGAGACAGTGATAAAGGACCCAACTAAAGCCATTAATCCAAGTCTTAGAATTGACTGATATCTTCATCTGCACCTTCCCCACCCTAACCACCAAGCCCATCAACCATAAAATGACCCATTTCATCCATTTAGATTGTTTACTTGTTTCTCATCATTTTTTTTCAATTTCCAATTAATACCTTTGTTTTGTGATCACTTTTTAAAATTTAAATTCAATTAGCCATCTTATAGTACATTATTAGTTTCGGATGTAGTGTTCAATATTTTATCAGTTGTGTATAACACCCAGTGCTCATCACATCATGTGCCCTCCTTAATGCCCATCACCCAATTACCCCAACCCCCTACCCACCTCCCCTTCAGCAACCCTCAGTTTGTTTCCTATAGTTAAGAGTCTCTCATGGACATATCCAAAAAAAAGAGAAAGGACCCAAGTTAATACAATCATGAATGAAAGGGGAGAGATCACAACCAAGAGCAAGGAAATAGAAACAAGTGTTAGAAGTTATTATCAGCAACTATATGCCAACAAACGAGGCAATCTGGAAGAAATGGATGCATTCCTGGAAACTTATAAACTGCCAAGACTGAAGCAGGAAGAAATAGACAATCTGAACAGACCAATAACCAGCAAGGAAATTGAAGCAATGATCAAAAACCTCCCCAAAATCAAGAGTCCAGGGCCTGATGCATTCCCTGGGGAAGTCTACCAAACATTCAAAGAAGAAATAATACCTATTCTACTGAAGCTGTTTCAGAAAATAGAAATGAAAGGAAAACTTCCAAACTCGTTCTATGAGGCTAGCATTACCTTGATCCCAAAACCAGACAAAAACCCCATCAAAATGGAGAATTACAGACCAATATCCCATATAAACATGGATGCAGGGGCGCCTGGGTGGCACAGCGGTTAAGCGTCTGTCTTCGGCTCAGGGCGTGATCCCGGCATTATGGGATCGAGCCCCACATCAGGCTCCTCCGCTATGAGCCTGCTTCTTCCTCTCCCACTCCCCCTGCTTGTGTTCCCTCTCTCGCTGGCTGTCTCTATCTCTGTCAAATAAATAAATAAAAAATCTTAAAAAAAAAAAAAACATGGATGCAAAAACTCTCACCAAAAGACTAGTCAATAGGATCCAACAGTACATTAAAAGGATTATTCACCACAACTAGTGGGATTTATTCCTGGGCTGCAAGCGTGGTTCAACACCCACAAATCAATCAATGTGATACACGACATTAATTAAAGAAAGGACAAGAACCCTGTGATCCTCTCAGTTGATGCAAAAAAGTATTTGACAAAGTACAGCATCTTTTCTTAATTAAAACTCTTCAAAGTGTAGGGATAGAGGGAACATATCCCAATATCATAAAAGCCATCTACAAAAAGCCCAGAGCAAATATCATTCTCAATGGGGAAAAACTGAGAGCTTTTCCCTTAAGGTCAGGAACATGACAGGGAGGCCCACTCTCACCACTGTTGTTCAACATAGTACTAGAAGTCCTAACATCAGCAATCAGACAAGAAGAAGAAATAAAAGGCATTCAAATTGGAAAAGAAGAAATCAAACTCCCCTGCTTTGCAGATGACATGATACTTATGTGGAAAGCCCAAAAGACTGCACCCCAAAGTTGCTAGAACTCATACAGGAATTCAGCAACGTGGCAGGATACAAAATTAATGCCCAGAAATCAGTTGCATTTCTATACACTAACAGTGTGTCTGAAGAAAGAAAAATTAAGGAATCTATCCCATTTATAATTGCACCAAAACCCATAAGATACCTAGGAATAAACCTAACCAAAGAGGTAAAGGATCTCTACCCTAGAAACTACAGAACACTTATGAAAGAAATTGAGGAAGACACAAAGAGATGGAAAAGTATTGCATGCTCATGGATTGGAAGAATAAACATTGTTAAAATGTCTATGCTGCCCAGAGAATCTACACGTTCAATGCCATCCCAATCACAATACTATCGACATTTTTCACAGAACTGGAACAAACAATCATAAAATTTGTATGGAACCAGAAAAGACCCCGAATCGCCAGGGCAATGTTGAAAAAGGAAACCAAAGCTGGGGGGCATCACAATGCCTGACTTCAAGCTATATGACAAAGTTGTGATCATCAAGACAGCATAGTACTGACCCCAAAACAGACACATAGATCAATGAAACAGAAAAGAGAGCCCAGAAATGGACCCTCAATTCTATGGTCAACTAATCTTTGACAAAGCCGGAAAGAATATGCAATGGAAAAAAGAGTCTCTTCAATAAATGGTGCTGGGAAAAATGGACAGCCACATGCAGAAGAATGAAACCGGACCATTCTCTTAAACCATCCACAAAGATAAACTCAAAGTGGATGAAAGACCTAAATGTGAGATAGGAATCCATCAAAATCCTTGCCATCAGGGAAATACAAATCAAAACCACAATGAGATACCACCTCACACCAGTCAGAATGGCTACGGACAGATGTTGGCGAGGATGTGGAGAAAGGGGAACCCTCCTACACTGTTGGTGGGAATGCCAGTTGGTGCAGCCACTCTGGAGAACAGTACGGAGGTTCCTCAAAAAGTTGAAAATAGAGCTACCCTATGACTCAGCAATTGTACTACTGGGTATTTACCCCAAAGATACAGATGTAGTGATCCAAATGGGCACCTGCACCCCAATGTTCTTAGCAGCAATGTCCACAATAGCCAAACTGTGGAAAGAGCCCAGATGTCCATCAACACATGAATGGGTAAAGAAGATGTGGTATATATATATATATACGACAGAATATTACACAGCCATCAAAAATGAAATCTTGCCATTTGCAACGATGTGGATGGAACTAGAGGGTATTATGCTAAGTGAAGTAAGTCAATCAGAGAAAGACAATTATCATATGATTTCACTGATATGCGGAATTTAAGAAACAAGGTGGAGGATCATACAGGAAGAGAGGAAAGAAAATGCAACAAGACGAAATCAGAGAGGGAGACAAACCATAAGAGACTCTTAATCTCAGGAAACAAACTGAGGGCTGCTGGAGGGGAGGGGAGTGGAAGGATGGGGGGGCTGGGTGATGGACATCGGGGAGGGTATGTGTTGTGGCGAGTCTTATTGTGTAAGACGGATGAATCACAGAGTTCTTGGACAAACAAACATCAAGGGAATTTGTTGCCACTACACTGTCTTGCAAGAAATGTTGAAAGAAGTTCTCTAGAGACAAAGAAAATACATAAAGAAAGGAAGAGCACCAAAGAAGGATTAAATAAAGGTAAAATTATAACTTTTTCTAATGAATTCATCTAGCTGGTGACAATTTGTTCAAAACAGTAACAGCAACAAGTATTTAATTATGTATGTTTATACATTGTATCTTATGTACTTATATGCTATGTATGCTTACATATAAGTGAAATAAAGGACACAGAGTACGAGAAAAAATAGGAATATTTTGTTAAAGTACTCACACCCTGTGAAATGGTATAGTTGTTATTTGAAAGTGGACTCTGACTAGCTGTAAATGTATATTGCAAACTCTAGGGCCGCCACTAAAAAAGGTCAAAAAAGAAGTATAATCAATATGCTAAGAAAGGAGAACAAATGGAATCATAAAATGCTCAAATTAAAACCAGAAGAGTGGAAGACAAAAACAGGAACAAAGAACAAGGGCAGCAAATAGAAAATAGCAACAGATATTAATCCAGCTGTATCACTTTGAACGTTAATGGTCTCCATGCATCAATTAAAAGATGGTCACAGTGTATCAAAAAAAAAAAAAAAGACCCAATTAGATGCTGTCTGTAAGAATTCCACTTAAAATATAAAGACACATATAGATTAAAAGTAAATGGCTGGAGACAAATACACCATGTTAGTATTTTTAAAAAGCAGAATGGCTATACTAATTGCAAGGGCACTTACATAATAATGGGGTCCAATAATATTAACCCTTAACATGTACATGGCTAACAAGAGCATCAAACTACATGAAACATCTATCTACCCAATAGACCTACGGGGAGAAAAAGATGAACCCGATATCATAGTTGGAAATTTCAACACGCCTCTATCAGAAATGGACAGATCCAGCAGGCAGAAAAGCAGTAAGGACATAGCTGAACTCAACAATACCATCGGTCCACTGGGTATCACGGACATCGACAGCCTATTTCGACAACACCAATACACAGTCTTCTCAAACTCACATGGAACATTCACCCAGATAGACCACTTTCTGGGCCATAAAACACACTTCAACAAATTTAAAAGAACAGAAGTCATGCCAGGTCTGCTCTGAGACCAAAATGGAATTAAATTAGAAATCAACAACAAAAAGATAATTGAAAAATCCCCAAATACTGGTGGCTAAAACTTTGGGGGTGGGAACCAGCAAAAGGCAGAGGAAAGGACAAGAAGGAGGAGCAGAAAGGGGAAGATACACACAGGTTATGAGAAGGCGGAAGGATACAGAGAAAGGAGCCTGTAACGGGGGGGCAATGGATTTCTAGAAACCAGGATGTTTAAAATGCCATTTTCAGTTGTTTGCTTCGCTCTGCTATCTCGAACCTTTGGGAAAATGCCACTAAAGTAAAGGAACAGGAGCAGTTTCAAGACTGCCGTGAAAGGGTACACATAAGGGACAGCAAAGTGACTCAAAGCCTACTTCAGGGTCAAACCGTAGTCACAGAGTGGGCGTGCTCCCCCTTTTGGACTCAGAGAAGCTGGTGTCTGGAACTCCAAACCTGATCATAGAATTCAGAGGAAGTTAGGATTAAGACAACACGCTCTGCCAACTTAGAAAAAAATTGCTTTGAGACGTTAAAAGGGTAAAAGAAAACATAAGGGGCGCCTGGGTGGCTCAGTTGCTTAAGCATCTGACTCTTGATTCCAACTCAGGTCATGATCTCAGGGTGGTGGGATGGAGCGCCGCATGGGCTCTGTGCCGGGTGTAGAGCCTGTTTAAGATTCTCTCTCTCCCTCTCCCCAGCCTCCCCGCCCTCTCTCTCTGTTTAAAAAAAAAAAAAAAAAAAAGTAAAGTCATTTTGGAGGAACTTCAGGGGGTAAGGCATGAGGGCAAGAGCTGGACCACCACTCTGGGAGTGGAAAAGGGGATTCTAAATAGTCAGGAAGTACAACCTCGTGTTTTTCATCCACTGTTTACAAGGACCAGAAAGTTTAACAACACCCATTGGTGAGTGTGGGAAAACAGGTACATTCATACAATGCAAGAGGGAGAGAAAAATGGGCAACTTTTGTGGAGAGCAACTTGGAAATACACAAATACTCTGTGGTCCAGTAAATCGTTTTTAAGAATGTATCCTACAGGGGCGCCTGGGTGGCACAGTGGTTAAGCGTCTGCCTTCGGCTCAGGGCGTGATCCCGGCATTACGGGATCAAGCCCCACATCAGGCTCCTCCGCTATGAGCCTGCTTCTTCCTCTCCCACTCCCCCTGCTTGTGTTCCCTCTCTCGCTGGCTGTCTCTATCTCTGTCGAATAAATAAATAAAATCTTAAAAAAAAAAAAAAGAATGTATCCTACAGAGCTACCCAGTGAAAAGACTTAGGTTTATTGCAGCCTTACTTGTAATAGCAGAAAATCGAAAATAACATAGATATTGTTAATAGTTGGCCGTTGATGTACATTATGGTACACCCTTAAAACGAAATATTACACCACTATAGAAAAGAACAAGGAAGTTAGTTCTTTATGTATTTAAATGGACTGATCTCTAAGAGAGATTGTTGGGTGAGAAGAGCAAGACACAGTAAGCTGTGTGCCACAGTTTGTGCAAAAGGAGGGGACAGCTGGAGAGAAAAAAAGAATAATTGTTGTATATGTTTAGAATCTCTCTGAAAGGACAGCCAACAAACCAGTAACACTGTTTGCCTGGGAGCATGAGAAACAGAGTAGCTGGGAGGGAAGAGGACTTTTCAGGATACATCTTTTTTTTTTTTCTTTCTAAATTTTTAAAAATTTTGAACGATGTGTATATATTAGTTATCCAAAATAAAAACACTTAAAATACATACAGATATCTAAGGGATGCTCCAAACAGATTAGAACTCTACAGATTGTGGACCTCTGGCTTACTCCCGTCTCCCTTCCTGGAGGTCCCTCGACAGTGCCCCGAATCTTCCGCTGCCCCACCCTGCGGACCTCCTGCCCCTGACTGCCCAGTCCACTGACCCCAATTATTTGGCTCGTCACACCTCCAGGCTACAACCGCTGCTTCCACTTCCACTTTCTGGACCAGCTGTAATCTGGTCTCCACTCCCACGACTCTCTGCTTCATCACAGACCATCTTTTCATTGATAAATTCAAGGTCTTTTTCTCAACTGCATTCTCCTGGACCTCAGACACATTTAAAACTTAACTGGACTTTCCCTCCTTTCTTGGCTTCTCTCGCCTCATACTGAGCTTTTCTTTTCACACTTCACCACTTCCCTTCTTCACCCCACTTTCTGGATGTGCGTAATTCCCAGGGCTCAATCTTTGTCCCTCTGTTTTTCTCTCTTCCCCATATTCCTGGAGTTCGGGGAGGGGGGGAATCCCTTCATTCTGAAGGTTTCCATGACCACCTTTATGCTGAGGACTCCAGCATCCCAAGCTGTGAGCCATCCTTTCCTCCCAGCTCCAGTCCTAAGAAGAAATGCCAACTGGGCATTTCCACTTTCCACCTGGCCATCTCATCATCATCCCGTGCCAGGTGCCAACCATCCACTCCACCTGACTGGCTGTGCTCTGAACTGCTGGGCAAAGGCCAGTGGCTCCACGAATTCCATAAGGGAGCCAGCTTGAAATGCTCGAAATCCTGGGAGTCATTCATGTAGTCAACAAACTTCCTCTGAGACCAAAGGGCTAGCTGAGGCTGACAGTCCTTCTCCACCCTGCACTCCAGCCAGCGCCTGAGTCACAGCAAGTTTTCCCTGACATCTTGTCACATGATTTCCTTCCTCTGCATTTTCACTAGCCCATCGAAGTTCCAGATTGCACGACAAGATTACTGAAGAGTTTCTCCACCATCCGATCATTTGACTAAATGATGACTGCCATTTGGCGAGGACAAACAATGTATGAGGCATCATCCCAGGTGCTGTGGGTATAGCAAGATGAGTAAGACACAGACAGCTGTAGTGGATGTCAGAGAGCGGAAGGTAACAAAAACAGAGATAAAGTGCAACGGGAATTAACGGGGGGAGGTATCGCTTCCAGAAAGAAAGCCCCGAGAAATTTTTCATGTAGCAGAAATGACACGTGAATTGCGTGGACAAGATTAGCTGAAAATACACAAGAAGAAAGGCATTCAGAGTCAGAGCCATCAGGGCTTGCGTGACCGTTCTGCCCCCAACACCCCACGACGTGAGCAAGCTACTGAACCCTCATTTTCTTCATCCACAAAACGGAGGCAAAAATAGCACCTTGCTCACAGGTGTCTTGTTAGGATTAAATACGCACATCATGGGATACCGTGCATCAGATTAACCGCATGTTTTATCTTGAAAATGTGGTTCTGGGGGTGAAAAATAAGAAAGAGAACAAGATATAAACTGTAACACAAGACAGTTGCTGAAATTAAAAGTATACCACACAACGGTTGCCAGGGGCGTGGGGTGAGGGTCCTGTGACAACAAAGGAACACAAAAGGAATATTCTGGAGTGGGGTCGAAATCCCCAATGTGGTAATGGTTATACAAGCTGATGCATGTGTTTTAATTCACAGACCTTGTGCACCAAAAAAAATATAAATAAAAAATAAAAAAAAATTACCAAACGTAAAGGGTGTTTATACAAAACCAGTAACATATACTTTCATGAATACATGAAAACAAAAAGGTAATCATTTAATCCATTAGAAGAGCTGTCTTGGGAAGGGCGAGAACGAGGATGAAGACCACAAGGAATGAGAAAATAAATACCAGAGAGGAACCCTGCACACCCCAGCAGAGAGCACATGTCATGACAGGGGCTGAGGAGCACCTTCTCATATTTGGCAATATGGATGCTACTGGTGACTTTCGACTGAGAAGTTCTGGTGGAACAGCGAGAACCACGTCAGACTGCAGTGAGGCGGACATAAAAGGGAAGTGAGAAAGTGCTCACACCGAACGATGGGTGTGTAAGGCGGAAGAGAAGTGAGGATAGTTAAAGGGGAACCCAAGGTCTAGGAATGTTTTCAAAGGTTGAGAGGGAAAAGCCCTCGAAGAAGGAAG
This sequence comes from Ursus maritimus, assembly GCF_017311325.1. NCBI lineage: Eukaryota > Metazoa > Chordata > Mammalia > Carnivora > Ursidae > Ursus > Ursus maritimus. The sequence continues at coordinate 93,744,571 of NW_024425563.1, read as the reverse complement.
GGTCCAAACGATGGGAAAGAAGGGGTAGCTGATGACTGATGGAGCTGTTAACAGACCAGGCTGTAGAAGCTTATTATTAATGCAGAGTTTCTAATTCTTCTTCAGAACTCCTAAGACCATTTCCAAACGCTTTAATTTCTTTTTTGAAAGATTTATTTATTTATTTTAGACAGAGACAGAGAGGCGCACAAGTGGGGGGAGAGGCAGAGGGAGAGAGAGAATCCTCAAGCCGACTCCGCACTGAGCACAGACCCCGACGTGGGGCCGGATCCCAGGACCCTGAGATCATGACCGGAGCCGAAACCAAGAGTTGGCTGCTTGACCAACTGAGCCCCCCAGGCGCCCCTTAGAAAGCTTTAGTTCTTACTTTCTTCAGAACAAAACAACACGTGACATTTTGTCGAGCTGTTGTAATCCGATTTTTCTCCTGTCTTTCAAAGGGAGGCTTCTTGAAAGAGATGTCCATAGGTCATTTCTCCATGTTTTCCTCTCTCCGAGGCATTCTCAACCTACCGCAGTCGGGCTTCTTTCTTACTGAAATTCATCTTAAATAATAATTTTTAAAAATTATGTTTGTAATGATGTCAATACACATATATAGTACAAAGCTCAAAAGCCATAAAATGGGGAAAGTCAACAGTAAGTCTTCCTACTTACTGATCCTCTAGCCTTCCCCACTTCAGGGCTGACTTCTTTTAAGCACTTTCCGGGTGTTTCTGACCCCTTCACCCTGTGACTCACTCAAATTCTCATGGTCAAGACCACTTGTGCGCTCTTTCTCTGTCTAAAATAAATAAATAAATCTTTCAAAAAAGAAAAAAAAGCGTTTGGAAATATTAATCAGAAAGAGTCATTAGAAATGAGGTTAACAACGTAGCTGGTAAAAGAGATAATTAAGGAGGCAGTGTGTGAGGTCTGAAGAGGCAACAATTTGCAATTCAGAGTACGGACAGGGGTTTCTAGGGATATTGGATGCGACAGGTCCGCTCCTCTTTTTCTTTTCTTTTTTCTTTTCTTTCTCTTTCTCTTTCTTTCTTTTTTTAAGATTTTATTTATTTGACAGAGAGAGACACAGTGAGAGGGAACACAAGCAGGGGGAGTGGGAGAGGGAGAAGCAGGCTTCCCACTGAGCAGGGAGCCTGATGTGGGGCTCGATCCCAGGACTCTGGGATCACGCCCTGGGCCGAAGGCAGACACTTAACGACTGAGCCACCCAGGTGCCCCTCCCCGTTCTTCTTCCTATATCCAGCCCAGGCATGGGGGGGGGGGGAGCTGCTTCATGGTGGGCCTGATTAGTCTAAGCCAGTTGGCAAAATCTTGGCTCCTTCGACCGAGTAATTAGTCCAGGCGTGGGCACGGGACATAATTCTTGCCAATAAGACCTAAGGAGGCATTAGGTGTGGCTTCAACAAAAAGAGGTTCCTACTTTTCTGGGAGAGCTGCTATCTCCTTCTGCTCAAAGCGAATGAGGAAGCGTGTGGCCCCAGCTGCTGCTGGCAGCCATCCTATAACCATAAGAGGAACTCTCTAGGAGAGAGCTGACATTTGGATGAAGAGCAAAGAGACGAAATGACCCTGGATCATCAAGATCGCTGAGCCGCTGGATCAGCCAGCCCCACGGCCTGCCCTCCATTTGGACTTCCGAGATAAAAACCGCATTAAGTTGGGTTTTCCTATTACACTCACAGCCGGGAGCTCTCTCGAGAAACATCCCTTTCACTGTGACAAGAGGAGTAAGACAAATGGGAAGGCAGGAATTGAGACTGATGATGTCTGATCGTTCTCATTTTTCCCTGTAAAGTATAAAGTGGTCCAGATACTAAGAGTGAGGAGGGGGCAGGGAGGAATGAGAAGACTGGAGCTGGCCATTCAGGGCAATGGGAAAGGGGGTGCAGCTCCCTGGAGGCCAGGCTGGCAGTGCTGGGCACCCGCAGAGGGTTTGGAGACATTTGCCAGCTGCAAACAGCATGAAGCTGGGCCACTCACCCAAGACCACTGTCCTGGGTTTGGCATGGTGGTTCAACGGGACAAGAGGAAAAGCAGTTGGGGACAGCAGACCACGAGTGGTTGAAGAGATGGACCCTGGAGTTTGGCTGGACTTGGAGAGGAGTAAAGGCAGGAAGGAGCTGATCAGTCAGGCAAAAACAAAAGGGCAAAGTGACTAGAAATCTCAGCAGATCAAAGAACAGGGACAGTAGAACTGAGAGCCCCTAGGAGACGATGCAGAGACATGTCCTAGTAAGCAGAGGTTAAGTGTCCCCGGCATAACACAAAGCAAGGCTCTCGGCCCAGCACCCCTCCACCCTGCTGCCCACTCCAGCCCCGGCCCTTCAGTGCTGTTTCTGCTGTGACTGCAGCAGGTAAAGTCTGATCTAACTGAAGCTGGGCAGACACAGATAAGAACGCAGAAGGGCCTAATTCTTCCATAGCACCCGGACCCATGTGCGCGTCGGCAGGCTGGAAGGGAAGTGTTCTCAAGTTTGTGCCAATGTTTTTGAAAGTTCTGTAGGGAGAGAAGACACTCTGTGAAGGAGAAGCGAGGAACACTGCAAGAGAAGCATTCCTTAAACCAGTCCTTTGAAGGAACTCACCTCTGCAGTCATCGTGACCTCCTACTCCCGTGGCTGTGAAGACAAAAGCAGAGGTCAGCACTCTGATGACACCTGCCCCAGACTCCGTGCAGACACTCCCCTTTACCATCCCACTTTCTCCCGCACTCTTATTTTTTTTTTTCTAAGACTTTATTTATTTTAGAGAGAGAAAGAGAGCACGAGTGGGGGGCGGAGAGACAGGGAGGGAGAGAGAGAGAGAGAATCTCAAGCAGACTCGGCACTGAGTGCAGAGCCTACCACGGAGCTTGATCCCGTGACCCTGAGATCACGACCCTGAGATCACGACCCGCGCCAAAAGCAAGAGCAGGACGCTTAACCAGCTGAGCCACTCAGGCGCCCCTCTCCCACGCTACTTACTATCCCACTGGCCCTATCTTCCCCAAATGCCTCCACCACGTTTACCCCTCCAGTAATGGTACCCAGGCCAGTGTCTGATTCTGAGGCTGCTGGTGGCTGGGATGTCATACCAGGCATGCTTCTCTAAAGAAGGACGTTCCCAACCCTGAAGGCCCAGCTCCTATACCGAAAGAGTGATGGTAAATACAATGCCTACATGGACTTAGAAGAATGATGCTTGTCCCAAAGTTGGTGCTTGGAGAGGAGAGCTTCAGATCTGCCTTTCTTTTTTTTCCAATGTGAGGCTCGAACTCATGACCCTGAGATCAAGAGCTGAGAACAAGAGTCGGACGCTTAACCGACTGAGCCACCCAAGAGCCCCAGATCTGCCTTTCTCGTATGGCGACAAGCAAGGCAGTAGGAAATACATACTTCTTTTTTTCCTTCTTGCTGAGTTTCCAGAGGACTTAAATGTATTATGTTAAAAGAACAGTTTAACAGGCTACTCTGAACCCATAGCATTGAGGAGGAGGAAAGAAGGAGCAAACAGGTGAGGAGGAGTCAGAAGAAATGAGGAAAGAAAAAGGGAAGGGAAGGAGAAACAGGAGAGAGAAGGAGAAGAAGTAAGAAACTAGTAGGGACTAACAGTTGTTCCAAACTTGAATGTACTCCAAGGACTGCTTGTTGAAAATGCATATTTCTGGCTTCTACCCCCAGAGATTTCTGATTCAGGAAGTCTACAGGGGAGGCGAAGCTGAGAACCTGCGTTTTCAACAGGCATCCAAAAGATGGCGCCCACGTGGTCAGACAGCCGCACTTGGAGTAGACTGACGGTAGAACAGAGAGGCCCATGCAAGTCAACATTCTCATCATTTTTCAGAGCTGTTAGAATTGCCACTTTATTTCAACGAAGACTCGGGCAGGCGATGGCAGGGTGACCGCGTGACTAGAAGTGGCAGAGGAAGAACTAAAGCCTCTCCAGCCCTTCCCCCCCCCCCATGTCCAGGAGGCCAGTGCAGACGATGCTCAGAGCTGGAAGAGGGAGGTCGGCCCTCCAAGCGCTCTGGGAAGGGAAGGCTGTGCTGGCCTCAGTCCTTGGACCCATCCCTGCATTTGATCCTATTCTCCTTCAAAATAGAGAAAGGGCTGGACATAGTGACAATAACCCTGAACAAGAACAATGAAATAAGTAACACCCATTAGTAAAAACAACAAACACAAACAAACAAAAAAAACCTGACTCTTGATAATCCTATGACCATCTGGGTTGGTCACCTGGGCTGTGTGTTGAAAAGAACCCATTCTCAGTAATCCCCCTTCCCTCTCTCTTCTCATTCCTCCTTTGTGCTTTGAGATTGGGTCTCAGGACCTAACCTAGTGTGCACACATGCTCTCTTTCCTTTAATAACCCAGAGCCTTTTCATGTTTCCTGAAAAATATGACAAAGGGAACTTGTAGAAGACAAACCTAAAAAGCTGGGAGTAACAAAGCAGGTAAGCTTTCCTCTCGGATCTCAGGGAGTCAGTATGGGGGTGATGTCTTCTTGTGCATAAAATATCTCGGACAACTAAGGACAACTAAGACACTGACAGCAGAGCCGGGGGCGGGGGGGAAAGCTGGAACTAAGCAAGGATGTGTGTTAAGCAGCAGCCTGGATCACAGGGGGTCCCCAGAGGGCACACCCTGGTTGCTCTCCCCTGCAGATGCCCTACCCCAAACTCTACTGTGTTTTACTCACATTTTTAAGAACTTTAATTTAAGCCTCCCTTAGAGCTTACATGTGGGTGGGAAAGGCAGATAACAAAATGCACAAATATGAGGGGGATGATAACAGTTGTGAGCCTACTTATATCAACTGCTTTATATTAACACTAATCCACAGACCCTTGGCAAAAGAGGTAACACGAATTCTATTTTACAGATGAGACCCCCTGAATTCCGTGTGGGTAAAAGCATCTGGTCTCACAGTCTAGGCGCTGTAGCATTGCACCGTAGTTTTGAGACTTTCTGGTTCTAGAGCCAAACTCCAGAATATTCCAGAGACCTTTACAGGTCCTGCCTTACACTCACGCAGACAGCTGCTGTGACCCACAGGAGAGCTGGTGTTGGTCCCGCTTCAGTCATGCGCTAGCCAAGGGACCGTGTCCAAACAGGTTCCTCATCTGTAGGCTGAATGACTGGACTTCATCCCTAAGGCCTGTTCCAGCTCTAAAATGCTCTCTGATTCCCCCAAAAGGAAATTCAGGGGACTCTTAAAACAACTGGAACAATGCTCAACCACACTTACGATCACAGAATGCAAATTAGCGTTTCACAAAGATGCCCTATCAGACTGGAGGAGATCCACACGTTTGCCACAGTGTGGTGGTGAAAGGGTGGGGAGAATACACTCTCTGACATTACTGGGGGACTACAGATGGGTGCCAGCTCTGCAAGAGGGCATCCGTTACAATTCCAGACGCACACAACCTCTGATCTGGCGATTCTACTGCTTCCGATTTGTCTCCAGTGCCCAAATCACATTCACGAAAAATCATTAAATTGCCCTGAGTCCTTTGTCCTTGTAGAAACATCGCTACTCCTTGCCCTTCCTTTCAAATGAGAACTTCCAGGAAAGTCTTCCTATTAAAAATGTCTACAAAACATTGTTTATAAACTGTACTGCTTTCCCACAGAACCTGGGAAAGCAAAACAAAAGAAAACAAAGAATGATTTGGAGAAATGCACATGTGTGAGACAGAATCCCACTTAGAAATCCTATCTCATTAGGCATCAGTAGTTTACTACCTAGGATGAATTACACTCTCAATGAAAGCATGTTCAACTGGGGTATCCTTCCCATGCGCTCCCCTCCAGCTTTCAACTCCCCTTATAAACTGCCTCTGCCTTTCTACACCCTCCTTGCACATCACACAGTTCTCTTCCTCCCCACTGTCCTGCCAAGACCAAAGTTTGAAAAGAACCCAGGGAGAATTTTATTCTATATTTTAATATATTCTTAAATATCTAAGACCTAATCCTACAGCAAGAAGATTTAGGTTTGTTCATTTCAAGGGTTTAATATTTAAATGGTCAAACACTAAAAGCCTTTAAGTTTCTGACTATCAGGATTATGTTTAGAAACACTTATAGACACATTTTTATTTTTTAGATTTTTAACTTTTTAAAAAAATTTTATATTTTAATCCATCTAGGCTGTATTTTGGTGTATGGCATGAGATAAGACTCCACCTGTACTTTTCCCCCAAAGAGTTGAGTTGTTCCCAAATCATTAATGGACTATTTTATCATTTCCCCCAAGGACTCATACATAAGATCTTATGAATATGGTTATTCTTTTTTTCACGTTTTCTGCTGTGTCATTGACCTTTATTCCCATGCCTACAATACATTGTTTACATGACTATGGCTTAACAGTATGTTTTGTTATCTGGTGGTTCAAGTTCTCTCATTAACTTGTGCAGTATTCTTATCTATTCTTGCTTGCTCAGACTTCCAGATTAATTTTAGAATATCTTTGTCAAGCTAAAGAAAACAGTTCCACTGGGACTGTGCCTATAACTGTATCAAACTTGTAAATTAAATTAATGTGAATTAATAGGTCTTCCCATCCAAAAATATATTGAGGAGCAAGCACTTAAAACACAAACAGAACAATCTTGAGCTAGATCCTGAATTACCACGTAATGACAAATGATAGTTCAGGCTGCAGTGGTTGACTAGGCAGCTAAAGAAAAAAGCCAACACGTTTGCATAAAAAACCTGCTTAAAGCAATTTAAAGTAGGCTTCTCCTTTCCCCACATCTGCCGCAGCAGGTCTACTGAACAGTGCTGGGAGTTTGAGCTTTGACCCCTACAGGTGACACACTACGGTGCATTCAGATACGCTATCACTCTGGGGGATACAGCCTGCCTGTGACACAAGAACCCCAAATCCTGGGGCGCCTGGGTGGCTCAGTCATTAAGCGTCTGCCTTTGGCTCAGGTCATGATCCCAGGGTCCTAGGATGGAGCCCCGCATCGGGCTCCCTGCTAGGCGAGAAGCCTGTTTCTCCCTCTCCCACTCCCCTTGCTTGTGTTCCCTCTCTCGCTGTCTCTCTCTGTCAAATAAATAAATAAAATCTTAAAACACACACACACACAAAAACCCAGAATTCTATACCGGGCATGGGCACCCACCACCAATCTGACCAAGGCCAAGGGACACGTGTTGGTTTCTGCATCACAAAAAAAAAGGAGAGAGGGCGGATGAACTTAGACATACTTAGATGACCCCTACGCTCTCTTTTGGTGCTGACATACTGTAATTCTAACCCGCTTTACTTCTATTTTTTTTGTTCTCCTTTGGTTTGGCTTCCTCAGTGTTTGTGTTGGTTAGCTGGAGGTCATTAACTTCTCTTCTGGTTCTTTCAGGGGCACAGACACAAATGAACTGGGATAAGGCTCGAGTTATCGGAGCCGGGGAAGCAGCTGCTATCGAAGCTAAAACACACAAAAGGGCTGAAGAGGTAAAGCTTTCCTGGACGCTCTCCCCAAACCTAAGCCACTCTCTTCCCCTCCCTGCCTTCCTGCCCCTCCTACCCGCTCTATGTTCATTCTATTCCTCCGTATCACCATTTCGAAACCTTCTACCTTTTCTTGAAAGTACCATTTTTCAAAATTGTAGTCATGATGTTGACTAATAGAAATAGATTATTTGTAGGGTTTTTTTTAAAGATTTTATTTTTAAGTAATCTCTACACTCAGCAGAGGGCTCAGGCCCGCAATCCCAAGACCAAGGGTCCCTGCTTCACCGACTGAGCCAGCCAGGTGCCCCTATCTGTGGTTTTCCATAATCTGTAACTCTGTTTTCTATTGGAATGGACCATAAAGCACTAATTGTTGAAAAAAGAAAAAGAAAGAAAGTGATCTTGATAGATGTAATAGGAAAAATGAGGTAACAAGAGTCAAAACACTCTTATCAAGGAATAAATGTCTTGTGTACTGAAATTTATAAGGGTATGCCCGTGTTTTTTTTTTTTTTTTAAGCGACTTAATTCAAATAACGGCAAACAATGTGCAACTCAGTTTCAAAACTGGATTGAGATCAGGACATTCTGGGGCCCATAGGTGTTGTTAGACATGGGTCCCCCAGAAAGATCGGAACCTTGGTTCCCTGTTACTGAAAGACCAGTTCTTCGTGCTGGAGAGAGCCCCGGGACACCACGAACTGCACAGCATAGCTGGCCAGTGGGGGAGGGCAACTGAATACAAACCTTCCGCACGGGCGGAACAAGTAGGGGTAACTTTTGTTTCTAACATTTTAAAAGCTCTTATAAACAGAGAACAAAGTGCTGGTTGCCAGAGGGGAGGTGGGAGAAGTCCCTAGCACGCTTTACGTTCCAAATGACCAGAACTATGTAACTAACCAAGTTTACCTTCCTAGAAACAAATCTGAGACCCAACTGGAGACTCGCGCTGTCCTGTTAGGTGGCCAGTAGACACATAAGGCTGTGGATATGTTAGTTAATTAAATACAGGACATTTCCATTGTCACAGAAAGTTCTGTCGGACAGCACTGACATACTTACTTTTTTTTTTTTTTGCGTCCGGACATATTTTCTGTTCTTACACTGTCTCTGCTTCCAAAGTCTAGGTATATATATTCTTATATTTATTTCTTACTATTCTACGCGATTTGTTGTCAACTACCGTAATTCCTTGGTCCAACAGTTCAGGGTATCCGTACTTGAAAAGATCTGTGTATATATTTAATCCTGTGGTTGCTGGGAGCTCAGCCTTAGTTGTTTAGAGTGCACTTAATTCATGGAACCCTCACAAGGGTCTAGGAAATACCTATATTTCCAGTTTCCCAAGAGCAAAGCGCGGCCAGGAGAGGTTAAGGGGCTTGCGCGGGATTCCTACTGGAGGAGCAGAACCCGGCCCCGCACGTCTGCCGTGGACCGGGGTGTCAGCCCACGTTCGAGCTGCGGCGACAGAACCGCGGGCTCAGCCCCATCCCCTTAGACTACGCGGTGCACGTACACAGCACCCGCCGACTTACGTCTACATTACAGCTGAAACCATAAACACTTTCACAATAAACTACAGATTTAATTTTTTAAACAGTCTGTTTTTTGCTTATTTGAGGAAGCCCCTTCCAGGAACAGCTGGCCCAGATCCCTGCTCTTAGTTTTGGCTTTGTTTGATTTGACTCAGTGATGTATCCGTGACCACCACTGAAACTCGACTTACACTGGGTCAGTTTGTTAACTAGTTAGCTGTCTATCCATTTTTTTTAATTTAAATTCAATTAGCCAACTTACAGTCCATCATTAGTTTCAGATGTAGTGTTCAATCGTTAACCAGTTGCATACAACACCCAGTGCTCATCACGTCACGTGCCCTCCTTAATGCCCATCACCCAATTAACCCATCCCCTCACCCAGCTCCCCTCCAGCAATCCTCAGTTTGTTTCCTAGAGTTAAGAGTCCCTCATGGTTTTTCTCCCTCGGAGGCTGGCAGGGCTGGGGGCGAACCTGTTTGGCTGGCAAGGGACTCTCCCAGCTCCGCGACAGGAGGAGGAGGAGGAGGAGGAGGAGAAGACGGTAGAGTCTGTTCCCAACCTGTGAGGCCTCCGCGCGGGGGGTGGTGGTGGGGCACCGTGCTCTCTGCCCTCTTCTGGGCCGCCCTCCCACCCAGTGAATCCGCTCGGTCCTTTTGGGTCCAGATCACAGAGGCAGCAACGCAGTTTTTCGTTTCTTTCTTTTTCTGTCGGTGTGATAACATACACATACCATGAACTTTACTATCTTAATTTAAAGTGCGCAGTTAGTGATACCGAGTACATTCACATTGTTGTGCAATGATTACCACCATCCCTTCCCCGGGCTCCTTTTGTGAAACTGACACGCTGTACTCATTAAACAGTAACTCCCCCTTAACCTTGTCTTTATGATGCCATCACTCTTAAGTACCTCCTGTAAGTGGAATCTACAGTATATGTCTTTTAGTGACTGGCTAATTTCATTTAGCATAATGTCCCCAAAGTTCATCCATATCACCGTATTACAGAATTTCCTCCCTTTTTAAGGCTGAACATTTAAGGCTTATCCATTCATCCATTGATGGACACTTGAGTTGCTTTCACAGTTTAGCTATTTATTGTGAATATTACTATGAAAAGGGGTGTACAAATGCCTGAGATCCTTTTGATTTTTATATATATATGGAAAAAAATATAAATATATATATGAAGTATATACCCAGAAGTGGAATTGTTGGATCATATGGTAATCCTATTTTAAATTATTTGAGGAACCACCTACTGTTTTCCATAATGACTATACCATTTTACATTTCCACCAATAATGTACAAGGGTTCCCATTTCTCCACAGCCTCACACACACTCATATTCTGTTTTCTTGATGGTAACCATCCTAATGGGTATGAGGTTGTATCTCATTATAGTTTTAATCTGCATTTCCCTAATAATGTTGAACACATTTTCTTGAGCATGTTGGCCATTTTTATGTCTTCTTTGGAGAAGAATCTATTCAAGTCTTTTTGAATCGGGTTGGTTGGTGTTGAGTTTTAGGAGTTCTCTATATATTCTGGACATTAATCCTTTATTAGATATATGATTTGCAAATATTTTCTGCCATTCTGTGAGTTACCTTTTTACTCTGATGATAGTGTCTTTTGATACAAAATATTTTTAAATTTTCATGGAGTCGATTTCTCTAATTTTCCTTTTGTTACCTGTGCCTTTAATGTCATATCAGATATCATTGCCAAATCTGATATCACAAAACTTTTGTCGTATTTTCTTCTAGAAATTTTATTGTTTTAGGTCTTATTTTGGTCCTTGGCCCATTTTGAGTTGATGTGGATATCCAGTTTTCCCAGCACCATTTGTTGAACAGACTCCTTTCCCCATTGAATGGACTTGACATTCTTGTCAAAAATCATTTGACCATATATGTGAGGGTTTATTTCTGGGGTCCCTATTTTATTCCATTCGTTGATATGTCTGTCTTTTTGCCAGTACACACCGTTTTGATTGCCTATAACTTTGTAATCAATTTTGAAATCGGGAAGTGTGAGTCCTCCTCCTCTCTTGTTCTGTTTCAAGATCGTTTCGATGATTCATGGTCCCTTGATATTCCATGAATTTTAGGATGAGCTTTGCTATTTCTGCAAAAAAAAAAAAAAAAAAAAGTCGTTGGAGTTTTTGTTGGGACCAAATTGAATCTGTATATTAGTTTGGGTGGTATTGACACTATAATGATATTAAGTCTTCTAATACATGAACATGGGATGTGTTTCCATTTATTTACGTCTTCTTTAATTTCTTTCAGCAAGGTTTTGTAGTTTTCATCGTGCAAGATTTTCACCTCCTTAGTTAAGTTAATTTCTAAGTATTTTATTCTATTTAATGCTGCTGCAGAATTAAATTATTGTTGTCATTCTTCTCAGATTATTCATTGTTAGTGTATAGAAATGCAAGTGATTTTTGTGTGTTGACTTTATCCTGCTACCTTCCTGAATTCACTTATTATTTCTAATAGTTTTCTGTAGGATTTTAAAATTTTCTACATATTAGATCATAGTATCCACGAACAGAGATAATTTTACTTCTTCTTTTCCAATTTGGAAATAATTGGAAGTCAATAACAAAAACAAAACTGGAATATTCACAAAATTGTGGAAATTAAACAATGCATGTTTTAAACATTGTTTTCTTTCTTCTGTTTGCTCATGTCTGTCTTTAACTCCCTCTAGGGAATTTTCCATTTCAGTTATTGTAGTTTTCAGCTCTAGAATTTCTTCTTGTTTTCTTTTTAGGTTTTCTATCTCTTATTGGTGTTTCCATTTTGTTCACATATCATTTTATTTATTTTACCTACATCTTCCTTTAGTTCTCTGAACATATTTAAGACAATTGTTTTAAAGATTTTTCTAGTATATCTCCCTTTTTAAGGACAATTTCTGTTATATTTTTTCCTTTGAACGAGCCATACTTTCCAATTTCTTTGTGTGCCTTATGATTTTTTTGTGCAACACTGATCATTTGAATCTAATAGTGTGGTAATGCTGGAAATCCGATCCTCCCCCTTCCCCAGGGTTTGCTGATTTTAGTTATTTTTATTATTTTTTAAATTTCATAGGTTGCTTTGTGGTGAGGATCAACCTGAGGTGTAAATTTAATGTCTTCTCAGGTCTTTTTTGAGCCTTTTCATAGAAATGTGCAACCACTTTCTAATTTCCCCCATAGATGCAGTTGTTTTTTATGTCCTAGTCTTTAATGTCTGCCCCCCCCCCAAAAGGGAAAAGGCAGAAAAGGAATGGGGGGAAAGGCATTAGCCCTAAAATTCCCCTGAAAGTCAATTCAGGTTGAGGTGGACAGGGCTTGCAACAACGAAGGGAATTGCAACAACAATGGCTACTGACCTCTTAGTCTGAACTTCTGTGATTTTAATTGGCAATCAGTGATCAGAATACAGATATTTTGCAGACAGATTCCTGGCCTCTGCAAGCTGAATGTAAGCTGCTACAGGAACACATGCCTAGCTGCCTGCCATGTGGCTGAGGATAGGGGATGGGGAGCTACTACTGTGCTAAGAGCTGAAATGGACTGAAATTAGCACAATTTACCAAAGCCAAGTCTTCTCCGGTATGTTGCAAGCCTTCATCAGACTCTAGAATTCCAAAAATAGTTGCCTCAGACAGATTCTGCCAGTGCATTTATTGTCCAAGTGGGGAAACTGATTTCTGATTTTTCCTACTCTACCGTCTTCCAAGAATCAGGATTCTGGCCTGTAAGGTTGACTGTTTTTTTCCTCAACAAAGAGTTCTTATCCTTTATCCTATGACCTAATAAGCCTGCTTAACTAAATGAGGTTTTCATTCAGTGTGGAAAGAGAAGGCAAGCCTTTTTATCTTGGCTTTAAATTTTTATCCCCAGCCCATACCTGTCTCCTGAATTCCATACTCTTCTATCCAGCTCTCTACTTAATATCACCTCTTGGATATCTAAAATAGGTATCAATCATAACATGTCCTAATCTGTGCCCCTGAATTTTCCTCCCAAATTTACCTTTCCCAGATTATCACCACATCATAGGCAACTTCAGCCTTCCAGTTGTTCAGGTCAAAAACCTTGATGTTATCCTTCACTCACCTTTCTTTTCTATCCCATATCCATGGGTCAGGAAATTCTGTTGGCTGGATCTTCCTAACATGTTTAGAATCTGATTACCTTTACCCATATCTCCATCATCTCTCACTTGAGTCACTGAAGTCTCTTCTCTGGACTTCCTGCAGTTTATTCCCATGCAAGACAAGAATGACTTGAAAAAAATGAAAGATCATGTCCCTTCTTTGCTCAAACCCTCCGGTGGTTTCCCATTTAATTCAGAGTAGAAGCCAAAACACTTAAAAGGCCCTACAAGGCCTTACATGATCTGTTTCTCCTGCAGCCTCATCTACTGACTATGACCCTCCCCTTGGATCACTCTGGTTCAGTCACTCTGGACTTCATGCTTTTCCTTGAACAAGACACACAGGTTTTTGCCGTAATGCACTGGCTGATCTCTCTCTGGAATGCATGGCTGATTCCCACTCTTTCTGATCTTTGCTCAGATTCCATCTCAGTGAGAACTACTTTGACCTCTGTATTCAAAATTATCACCTGCCCTGCTCCTAACTTCCTTAGTTTACTGTATTTCTTCCCATAGCGTTTATAACTTCTAATGTATTCTATTATTTATGTATTATGCTTACTGTTTATTGTCTATTGCTCTATCTATCTTAATACTTCCTCTTGTGTCATGATATACCCTTTCTTAAAAAATAACTGCACCAAAAGGATGCCATATTTTCACTGGCAAGGCCTAGGTCATAAACTAAATTCAGGGATCTGAATGCAAGATCACTTTAAATATGCAGAAGAGATGGTTCACCAAAATGGAATGCTGAACTCTGTTATTAGAAGGAGAGCTGCTGGCAAAGCAAAACCCACAGATCTTCACTTGCTGAGTCAGACCAGCATACCCAGAGGAACTTTGAAAAAGCCTGTGAGAGGGGCCGCATGTGTCCTCGAATATAGAGTGTAAGGATAGAACAACTAACACCCTAACTTTCTGGAAATGATGTGTTACAAACGTGTTAGTTTACTTCTCTTAATCCTTGTGAAGTCTGATTTTATGTTCAGTTTCTACCCCTTTTTTGAATAAGAACTTCCCATTGTACAAAGTAGTTGCCCTCTTTGGCCTAAAGGACTCTGGTAGGTTGTGGGGACAGTAACAGACTGCCTTAGTCCACAAGTAACAGAAAAACCCCACTAAAACATCGTTAAAAAACAAGGAGCTATGTTAGACCTCCAGTGCCATTTCTCGGTCATTCTGTTTGCACATGTCCCCCCTTCAATGAGTAACAGATTTTGTATAGATTTTGATTAAAACAACAGGGTACACTAAATGTAGGATCATATCTTCAAGGATATAAGAAGGAATCAAAGTGGAGAGAAGATTTGGTGAAGAAATCTCTGATGAGTTCTTATTGTGCTGTGAGTTTCCCTTTCTCCCCATTTGAGAAAAGCTGCAGCTAGCCTATTTCCCTCATATCACAGCCACGGGCTACCAGAGTCCGGCTGGGGAACCAGAGTACCAGAGTCAGTACACTTGGGGGACTCTCTGGACTGTTATCTATCTCCCACGAGGGAGAGACAGGCCTCAAACAGCTGGGGTGGACAAGCCAGCTGTGTGCTGCTGGGCTGGAGTTGGTCAACATGCACATAGCGTCAGTAGTTCATAGGACACATTGTGTTTCCCATGGATCAGGTGTGGGCCATGCGGGAGAGACAGTTCTCTTGGGTCCAGTCCAGCAAAGCTGCCTGAAGGGGCCAATGGATGCCCTCAGCAAGAAGCTGGAGGTGAATGTCAGATTTGACTTTCCCAATACAAACATCCCGCTAGACTTAGCCCCATCTTTGATAACTTCATTTTAGAGCGGATCAAAACACATTAACTCCAAGCTCCAGCTCCCTCCCTTCTAAGTCATCTGAATGCGGTTTTAAGGCTCTGTAACCCATTGGTTAAAACTAGTCCCATGGCTCCATCTAACTGCAGGACAGACTGGAGAATATAGGGGACCAAATGGAACATTCAGCAGGTCATACTCACTCTGCCATCTAAGGCCATAATGTAGTCCAGCATTCTACAAATATTTATTGGGCATATACCAGGAGCACTGGTATAAGGCCCTAGGAAAATATGTTGAAGAAATAGTTCTAGATGACAGAGCTTTGAGGGTGTTGTAGTTTTGGAAGCATGTCAGGCAAAGTCAGGAGAGAGCAGTATCCAGCGTATACTGGCCTGATTATGAATCTTCTAAGATACCACCTGAGGAGGGGGGGGCCTATGAGGGTAGGAGTGATCATCTTGAAAAACATGGGGAATAAATGCAAATGTGACCTTATTTATAGAAGCAAGCAAGGAAAATTTGAGGATATAAGAAACATACCTATATATTCTAAAAATTTTGAATGTGAGGAACACACAGCTAGGGAAGGATGACCACATTGTCCATTAGAACAGTAAAACCCTTGTGCCTTTGAAAGAGTTACATACGGATCCCCTTTAAGATTTGAAGGGATTCCTCCTTTCCTGGGAATACTTCTTAGGAAAACTTAGGGAAATAGGCTAGCTGCTGTTTAAATTGCCCGCCCAGAGAAATGGCTCAACTCCCTGCCTCATCGTTTACCTCTCTACCCCTTCAGTTTCTTCCACAACTGACATTGGGCTTTCTTTATTGACTCCTTGTATTAGCCCATGTTTTCCCTACTCTCTGCAAAATGGACTGACTAATGCGAAATACTCACAGCTCTAGTATGGCACGTCCACTTTTGTACCCACCACCTGGGCAATGCTTACCAAATAGTGAGTGAACTGTTATGGGTCTCAGCCCCTAAAAAGGGGGTGTATGTTATGTCCCCTGAAAAAGGTCTGTTGGAGTCCTAACTCCCAGGAGCTCAGAATGTGACCTGATTCGTAGTTAGAGTCTTTAAAGGTATTCAAGTTAAAGTGCGGTCATTAGGGTAGGCTCTAATCGAATATCCCTGGTGTTCTTACGAAAAGGAGAAATTTGGATGCAGAAATAGATATACACAGAGAGAAGACAGCCATGCGAAGACAAAGAATTGGAGTAATACTTCTATAAGCCAAGGAACACCAAACGTTTCCAGCAAACTGGAAGCAGGAAGGGACAAGGGAAAATATACCCTTTACAGGTTTCATAGAAAACATGGCCTACTTACACCTTGATTTCAGACTTCTAGCCTCCAGAGCAGTGAGACAATAACTTTATGTGGTTCTAAGTCACCGAGTTTGTGGAAGTTTGATATGTCAGCCATACAAAGCTAATACAGTCTGTGTATGCAAATGCCAGTATTAGTTATTATAATTATGTCGTTTAAGTAAATATATAAATATAACAAAGAATTAATATTAAAAGAAGCTATTGTTTCTAAGATTTAAGTTGAATGCTTTAGAAAGACTTGACGGAAGTGAATCTATATGAGGAGCACCTGGCTGGCTCAGTTGGTAGAACATACAACTCTTGATCTCAGGTCATAAGTTCAAGCACCATGTTGGGTGTGGAGCCTACTTAATTAAAAAAAGAAGGAGAAGGAGAAGACAAAGAAGAAGAAGGAGAGGAAACAAGAAGGAAGAAGAAGGAAGAAGGAGAAGGAAGGAGAAAGAAGAGGGGAAGAAGGAGGAGGAGGAGGTCGAGGGGTAGAGGAGGGGGAGGGGGAGGAGGAGAAGAAGAAGAAGGACAAGAAAGAAGGAGAAGGAAGAAGGAGGAGGAGGGGGAAAAAGGGAGAAGGAGGGGGAGGGGGAAAAGGAGATGGAGGGGAAGGAGAAGAAAGAAGAAGAAGAAGAAGAAGAAGAAGAAGAAGAAGAAGAAGAAGAGGAAGAAGAAGGAGGAGAAGGAGGAGGAAGAGGAGGAGGAGAAGGAAGGTGGTGGTCTTTGTAAGGTTTGGCACTCCAATTGCTTTGAAAGTATCTTAAAGTTCTCCTGTAAAGAAATAAAAAGTAGAAATCTTTCATGATTTTTGGTGTCATTTATGCAGTAAAGATGATATGAAATGCTATACGCTTAAATGCCTTGAGCCTACAGAAAAGATTGGCAAACAAATACACATTTATGTGTTTTAAGTTAAAGTATCTGAAATATGTGTATATCATTTTTAAGTAATTCTCCATCTTGACTCTTTGGGTTAATCAATCATTTACATGCAGAATACATGAGTAAGAGGGCTTCCACTGTATTGTGGCTAGTTTGGAACTAGATATGAATTTGACTTGGTTCTATGAGCCGTGCATCTTGTGCAAGCTACAAAATTTTTCTAAGTTTTAGTTACTTCATTTAAAATGAAAATAATACTACTAATGAGCCACAAGTATTGTGAAATTAAATGATACAATCTATTTAAAGTGTCTAAAAGTATTAGATATTTTTCTATTGAAAGTGAGGGAAAACCCAATCTACGATGGCTTAAACAAAAAATAGTATGTAGGAGGAAGAGTTAAGATAGTGGAGGAGCAAGGGGACCCTAATTTTGTCTCATCCCTCGAATACAACTAGTTAGTTATCAAATTATCCCGAACCCTGGAGAAATCAATCGGAGATCTGAAAAAAACAAATGCTGTCAAGTCTACCAGGAGAAAAACTGGTAGAACTTCCACCATTTGGAAGGTAGGGGGTGCAGAGACTTGGATCCAATGTGATACAGCTGAGGATCTGGTGGAGAGGAGGGAGCCTGCTTCAGAAGGCTACCCCGAAGTATTAGAAGCAGCAGAGTGAAAAATTGGAACTTTTAAAAGTCTGTCTCAGTGGGGGACAAGCCTGGCTTAATGGTGCTTGGGTGGTGAAGCAGGGTGGAATCCCAGGTGGAACGGCATGGTTGGAGGATCTTTGGGGTTGCAAGAACGGGTGGTGCCTGAGTGTGGCAGAATTCCCAGGCATAGGAGCGAGGAAGCTCTGAGAACAGCAAGTCTAGGTACCAGCTTTTTTCTCTGTGATGCCATCAACTGTGAACCGCTGCACAGTCATGTGACCGCTTTCCTGGGAGGGGTACAGCAAAAGGCAGAAGTATGACAAGATCCCCTCCCTCCCCCAGGAGGAACAGCGTGGGTCCCTGCCATGGGAGTCCCTAAAATGTAGAATTTTGAAACTCAGTCCAGCGCCTGAAATAAAAACGCTTAGTCACAGGCCGGGTGAACAGAGTTCTGATGGAAACCAGGGAAACAAGAGGGATTGATTGCTTTTCTGTGAGGGCTCACTGAGGAGTGGGGGGTGTGTTTTCAGCCCTGGGGCTGGGGCGGGGAGGAGGCAGCCATATTCATCCTGCCCTTCAGTGCTCAAAGCCTTCAGGGAGCAAGACAGCACCACCTACTGGAGTCTGGGGCCACTTACATAGAACCCTGCCTCCGTGTACACTGGAGGCTCTTACACACTAGGGCAAGTTCACTGGAGAATCAGCAGCAACGGGCCCCTCCCCCAGAAGACCAGCACAAATAACCCATTGTCACAAAGATTACTGGTCATAAAGGGCTGGAAAGTTTCAGCTCTTGGGGAAAACAATATATAGAAATCTTTGTATTTTTTTTTTTTAAGATTTTATTTATTTATTTGACAGGGAGAGACAGAGAGGGAACACAAGCAGGGGGAGTGAGGAGAGGAACAAGCAGGCTCCCCGCTAAGCTGGGAGCTGGACTTGGGGCTCAGTCCCAGGACCCTGGGATCATGAGCCAAAGGCAGACGCTTAACCGACTGAGACACTCAGGCGCCCCCCAGCAGCATACTTAATGGTAAAATTCTAGAGATATCCCATTAAAAGTAGAATAAGACAAAGTCTACTGTCTTCACTATTATTAAATACTTTTATTGGAAATAACTGGTCAGTACAATTAGATATGAGAAATTAGAGGTATAAAATTTGGAAAGGAGTAAGGTAAAACTTTATCTCAATGACATGATTGTAATCACGGAAAATCTAAAAGAATCAACTCCAAACAATAAAACAACTTAGTAAGGTAGTAGAATATTAATATACAGAAAATGATACATCCATGTATATGAACAACTACCGTATGTAGTAACTTTATTCTGATTCGATAGTTCTAGGCGGCTGCTGAGAGATAGACCAGATATGCTGGGCTCGACCCGGTTGCTATTGAGTACATTTCTCAAAGTAGCCATTTCACCACTCAATATTACCTCTCATCGACAGCACTATAGCCAACCCCCCCTCATCTCTCCACCTCCTGCCCCTGTCCTGGCTCCTTGGAAGTTAAGAGGTAGCAAAACATATCCTTTCCTTAAATATATAGGAAAGAGAGAGAGAAAGTATCAGGATACTCGTGGCTGTAAGAAGATCCCTGTCTCAAGCTGACTTAATAATAACTAATATTTTTGAGCATTTACATCACCAGTGCTAACTTCATTTAATCGTCATACCATCTCTATCAGAAAATAAGGAAACGTATTAGATATCCCCACAAGAACTTCAGAAACACGGGGAGCTCCAGATTTGAAATGACATTAAACTTGACTAGTCTGGTTATGGAACATACCAAATTTAGGTGACCTACCAATACTGAGACTCTACTTTTTGGAGGAAAGGTACTTGGACTTCAAACTTGACGTGAAAAAAGTAAATGATGATAGTAATAGTGGGTGATGATAATGTGAGAAAGAAAGGCAGGAGAAATTGATTTCCTTAGTACATGCTGCCCATTGACAAGTCCTTGAAACCGGCAGAGTGACATTCCTCTAGGGACTCAACTGCCTTGATGTTGACACTTTGCTAAGGGCAAAATGCAATCCTAGCCCAACCCTCAGGACCCTGTAGGTCTTCTAGAACATAAAAATTCCTTTAGAAACTTCCTTTATCTTTACTCCACAAGACACAAGTTAGCAATCATCCTCCAAGCATATGACCCCCGGATATATATCTGGAGGGTCTCATGACTAAGGTTTTATAAGACAGTAATAAATGACCTTTTCCCAACAATAAGTAACACACTCAAGGTCCTGGAAACCTTGTTTCCAAAATTCCTTAGAGACTTATGCTATCCCTAACCCCTTCCCAACTTGAAGGTATATAATCACCACCCCTTACCCACCCCATTGCAGCTTTCTGCCCACAGGTCCTGTCCCTGTACTTTAATAAACCACCTTTTTGCACCAAAGACCTCTCAAGAATTTTTTCTTGGCCATTGACTTCGAACTCTAACATCTTTCCTACATCAATGACAGCGGTGGAATGATCAAAATGACAATAAGGACAGCTAACGTTTATTGATTACTTACAAAGTGCCAGACCCTATCCTTAAAACAAATGTACGAGATAAATTCTATTATTCATTTTACTACTTAACTCAGGTAGTTCACATTTTTTTTCTTACCCTTGCATTCCCTTGAGCACAGTAGGAATTTAATAAATATTTGGTGAATAAAAGGAAATTTAGTGTTGCCAAATTTCTCAGCCGAATGGGGCAAGACGGACTTCAGAGCCAGAGTGGGACTCAGATGGCCGGTGGTTTCATGTCCTTGGAGGTCAGCCAAAGCGCCAGATCCGTGCCAGGAGCCATATAAACCAGTGGTTTAAATTTCCTCGACTATCGCTGCTGGACTGAATGTAGGCTGGGGCGTAACGGGGACACAGAAAACAGAAAGAGGGGATCTGAGGCGGGGACACCATTCCCAGGGAGAGTCCGAGCGTCAGGGAAGCTGAAGCCACAACCCTCCCCCTCCTCCGGGGAATCTCGGCCGGGGCCTCGGGTTTGACAGATTAGAGTTTGGAGGCTGGCGGCCGCAGGCGCGTCCTGACGCTCTAGACCTGCGAGGATGACGCACCGGAAGTCTCTACTGCTCCTCTGGGCATACTCGCCCGCGACCTTTTTCCGTCCCTTCTGCGGCGCCGGAAGGAGAGCACAAACGTTCTGCTGCGTGCTGCTCAGGTCCGTGACAGGTTAGGTTCCGCGTGGGTCCAAGCGTTCCGGTCTGTTTTACCCTTGCAGATGTTTGTTCCCTCCGTCTGGGCGGCTGCGTTTGCGCTCCGTGTGGGCTGCTGCAAGGGCACTAGTGCCCTTGGATCACCTCCTGGCGGCTGGCGCCCTCGCCGGGTCGCGCGACCTCCCGGCCGTATGCTTGGTGTCCGGGGGCCCGTGGTGGGCTCAGCGCCTGGGGGTGCTGCTGCAAAGTGCTTCCTCGCTCCCCGGGCTAATGAGGCCGTGAGTGGCGAAACCGTGGCCTTGCCCTGCAGTCCGTGTCGGGCGTTTGTGAAGAGTTGGAGTCCTAAAAGGTGGAATTGGGCCCTTTGTTGGTGGTCCTGAGTTACAACAGCGTTGAGGAAGACGCTGCCTAGATGATTGTAGAAATGTTTCCTGATAGTGGTCCTAGTGATTTTTGCCCCCGTCACACTTGAACTCCATACAGGGTTCCGACAGTAGAAATGATTTTTATTGTTAGGGACGGGACACAGGTGCAGTATGAGTGTCAGTCGGTGTGTTGTGTATATTAAAAATCCGTAAAGATTCTTATATTTTAATACTTGCTTCTTGAATCTTTCACATTCTTACCTGTGGGGTATTGCTCTACGTTTAAGACGTTTTATTGCTCTGTTTCACCTTTCTATGGAAGTGACAACTCTACTTAAATTTTGCACAGACAGAACACAGATCCGATTGTGTTATTCCCATGCTCAAAATCTTACTGACCTTCCCGTTGATTCCGGATAATACAAATTCCTTAGCCTGGCTTCCAGACCTTTCAGTGTCTTGCTAATGCTGAGTTTTTCAGTCAACTCTCCTTTCATGGAAAACACATCTACACATACACACGCTGTATGCAGTGATCTCATCACTTTGGGTATGACAACGTTTTACAATGCTTTACCTGCCTTTTGAAGTTTATTTTTCCATTCCATCAAAATTTATTGAATTCCCAATATTGCCAGGCGCTGTTTTAGGAGCTAGGAGTATATTAGAAAAAAATCCTTGTAAAAAGTAACAGCTTAATTGAGATATGGTTCACATATCCTAGAATTTACCGTTTTAAAATATGCATTGATTTTTAGTACGTTCACAAAGTTGTGCAGCCATTACTGCAATCAATTTTAAAACGTTTTCATCACCCCCAAAAGAAGCTCTGTACCCATTAGGAGGAGTCTTCTGATCTTTCCCCTACCCCACCCCATTCCTACCCCTTTGCAACTACTAATCTGCCTATTCTGGAGAGTTCATATAAGTGATATGATGCAATATGCGGTCTTTTTTGATTATTGCCTTTCACTCAACATTCATGTTCATCCATGTTGTAGCTTGTATCAGTACTTCATTCCATTTTATTGCTAGATAGTATCTCATTGATGGATATACCACCATTTATTTCTCCATTCGTCAGTTGGTAGACATTTGAGTTTGGGCCATTGTGAGTAATGCTGCTACAAACATTCACGTACAGGTTTTTGTGTGAAGAACATGTTTTTTTTTAAAACTTTATTTTTAATTTATTTTATTTTTTAATTTAAATTCAATTAGCCAACATATAGTACATCATTAGTTTTTGATGTCGTGTCACTGATTCATCAGTTGTATATAACCCAGTGCTCATCAGATCACATGCCCTCCTTAATGCCCATCCCCCAGTTACCCCATTCCCTCCCCCCCCACCTCCCCTTGAGCAACCCTCAGTTTGTTTCCTGGAGTCAAGTCTCTCCTGGTTTGTCTCCCTCTCTGATTTCTTCCCATTCAGTTTTCCCTCCTTTCCCCTATGCGTTTCTCTTGGGTATATACCTAAGATTAGAATTGCAGGGTCATAGGGTAATTCTGTGTTTCACATTTTGAGGAACTGCCAGACTTTTCCAAAGCAGCTATATACCATGTTATATTCCCATCAGCAGTATATGAAGGTTCTGATTTCTTCATATCGTGGTCATTACCTGTTTTTTGTTTTTAATTCTAGCCACCCCATGTGATGTGATGAGCACTGGGTGTTGCATGCAACTGATAAATTATTGAACACTACGTCTGAAACTAAGTACGTAGTATATGTTGGCTAATTGCGTTTAAATTAAAAAAAATTCCAGTGGTAAAAAAACAAATTCTAGCCATCCTAGTGGGTGTGCACCGTGTCTCATTGTTTTGAATTGCATTTCCTTGATGGCTAATGATGTCGAGCATCTTCTTATGTGCTCTCAGCCATTTGTATATATTTGGAGAAATGTCTATTCATATCGTTTGCCCGTTTTTTTTTTTTTAAAGATTTTATTTATTTATTTGACAGAGACAGAGACAGCCAGCGAGAGAGGGAACACAAGCAGGGGGAGTGGGAGAGGAAGAAGCAGGCTCATAGCAGAGGAGCCTGATGTGGGGCTCGATCCCACAACGCCGGGATCACGCCCTGAGCCGAAGGCAGACGCTTAACCGCTGTGCCACCCAGGCGCCCCTGTTTGCCCATTTTTAAAATTAGATTATTTGTCTTTTCATCATGGAATCGTAAGAGTTCCTTTTTTTTTTTTTAAAGATTTTATTTTTAAGCAATCTCTACAACCAGCGTGAGGCTCGAACTCATAACCCCGAGATCAAGAGTTGCATGCTTCATCAACTGAGCCAGCCAGGTGCCCCTGTAAGAGTTCTTTATATATTCCAGGTACAAGTCATTTATTAGACACGCGACAGTCTTGTAGGTTATGATATAATTCCTTTAAATGAAAAGCACATGAGGTTAATTTTTACTCTTCCTGGAGACCAGGTTATAGGTCTGTGTGGGTAATTCAGAGAGTCAGGTGAACAGCAACTTTAATTTGTAGGGGACCAGGCCCAGGAAAACATGCCGTGAAGAATCTGTGAGCAGCATCTTAAGAGTTGAAAAATGAAGCAGGGGGAAACAGTTTATATAATTTGTCCGTTCCTTATTGAGTTTTGTCTTTTCCTTCTTGATTGATGGGAATTCTTTGTGTAGAGAATTGACTGTTTTTATTGATTGTTTAGCTATGTGTCAGGTATTTTTGGTCTGTTTTGTATCTTTTACTTTACTAATGTTTTGCATTGTTGTGTCATCAGGACTGTCAGTGTTTTCCTATAAAAGGCCTCCATGGGGGCGCCTGGGTGGCACAGCGGTTAAGTGTCTGCCTTCGGCTCAGGGCGTGATCCCGGCGTTCTGGGATCGAGCCCCACATCAGGGTCCTCCGCTATGAGCCTGCTTCTTCCTCTCCCACTCCCTCTGCTTGTGTTCCCTCTCTCGCTGGCTGTCTCTATCTCTGTTAAATAAATAAATAAAATCTTTAAAAAAAAAAAAAAAGGCCTCCAAGTGGCAGTTTGGGATACTGTTCTTAAATTATAGGGGTTATATAAACCGACACTGGTTAATGTGATGTCTGAGTCCCTGGTACTGTATTTAACTTTATAGCTTTTATTGTTTCAGACACTGGTGCCTCCCTATCTCTCTGCCTTGAAAAATACACTATAATCTGCTTTAGCTTTGTTGGTTCATTTAATTTTCTATTTCAAACATAATCCTAGAAGCTATTCCCATATTCTCTTATTCATGTTTAATATCCTGCATTAGATTTGTGAGAGCCATAGCGGACAGTTGGTCATCAAAGAGTGGGTACTCACCTCATACTAGGGTCATCACATAGTGGGTAGTCACCTCTTCTAACAGCAGTTTATTTAAAGATATTATGTATGCAGAGCTCCAATGTAACTATGCTGCTTCTATATTGAGTGGGGCATGCTGGAGATAGTAGTTTTATAAAATCCTATTAAAATTATTTTCATATTTTTCTCATTTCATTGCATTAAAGGTAGTGGTAAAAAAGTCTTTTTAGGATCTCTGAGCATTTTGAGAAACTGAGGAAAGCTATAGAACAGACCTTCCTAGAAAAAGTTGCATCTCTGTTTTACATATGACGTCCAAGGCTTCATTATTACCCTTTGGCCTGATTTGTGAGGAGGACTCTTATTATATTTCTTGACTCAGTGTTTGTTTACCTCAGGTTTTTTTTTTTTTTAATTGTAAAATATACATGTCATGAAATCTAGCATTGTAAACATCTTTACGTGTACAATTCAGTGACCTTAGGTGACATTGATGTTATTGCACAACCATCGCCACCATCCAGTTTTTGTCTCCGAGTTTGACTCGTCCAAGTACCTCATAGAAGTGGAATCATACAGCATTTGTCCTTTTATATCCGGTTAAATGTCTTTAAGGTTCATCCGTGTTGTCGTATATTGCAGAATATCCTTCCTTTTTAAGGCTGAATAATATTCCACCGCGTGCGTGTATCACATTTTGTTTGCCTACCTGTTCGTTGATAGACATTTGGGTTGTTTCTGTCTTTTGGCTTTTGTGGGGGTACGAGCATTGGTACACAGATACCTGTTCTTTTGGGCGGGTACCCAAAAGTGGAATCACTGGATCATAGAGTAATTCTCTGTTTAATTTTTTTTGAGGAACTGCACATATATTTCAGTGGTTTTTGTCATTCACATAAAATACGAAATTGAAAAGAATGGTATTATTTAGGCATATAGTATCATGTTTACCTTTCTATAAATAAAAGTCAAAGAGCCATCACCTAATCGAAGGGATATAGAAGTTTTTGTCTTAGGACATGGGGCTCTTTGAGCTTATTAAAATTATTAGAATTCAGACTAAATGAAAGGTTTACTTTGATAGTTTCTCAAATCCTAAAATTCTTTATAATTCATGCTCTTGTTTTTTTTTTCTTAATTCTATGTTTTTAATGTTTGGGGGCAAGTTACCCACCATGGCAGACTAAAATGGAGGTCATTTTGAATACTTGTATAGTTCCAAAGGTCTGGATTACCCTATTATTCTGTTGCTCTAGGTGGATACTTTGGCAGTTATTCTGGTATGCTGTGAATACTGCTGCTTTTGACAGGGGAGTTTTCCTCCCCCACTGCAAAAATATCCATGACATTTATTAGTGAAGAATGAGAAGTTGCTGTTTACTTTGGGGTATGGGCTGTAACAATGATGAGGGAATATTAAGGATTTGTGAAAGATGTTGCAATTGGAGGAGGGGGTATTAGGGAGCATCTAACAGGCAGCAGGCAATTTCAATTCTCTAAGGTTTGGTTGAACTATACTGTTGTCTTTTTTTCTACATTTCCCCATTGGTCTCAGGGAGGTCACAGTTATTCAGAGGGATCCCAATACCCACAAAAATGTACAGTTCCAACATCAGGGGAGTACTTGAAAAAATAAAAGTGCAGTAAATATAATGTATTTCATTCTTTTGCATGTGGCTGTCCAATTTTCCCAGCACCAGTTTCCTTTTTGTTGAAGAGACTATTGTTTCCCCACTGTGTGTTCTTGCCCCCTTTGTCATACACTAATTTACCATATAAGTATGGTTTTATTTCTGTGCTCATTTCTGTTCCACTGACCTGTGTCTGTTTTTGCGCAAGTACCATACTGTTTACTGTGTAGTATAGTTTGAAATCTGAGATTGTGATAACCTCCAGCTTTATTTTTTATCCAGATTGCTTTGGCTATTCAGGGTCTTTTGTGGTTCCCTACAAATTCTGGAGTTATTTGTTCTAGTTTTGTGAAAAATATTACTGGTATTTTGATGGGGATTGCATTGAATCTGTAGATTGCTTTGGGTAGTATGGACGTTTTAACAATATTGATTCTTTCAATCTATGAGTGTGGAATATCTTTTTCATTTATTTGTGTCATCTTCAGTCTCATTCACCTGTTTTCTTACAGTTTTCAGAATACAGGTCTTTCACTCCTTTGGATAAATTTATTCCTTGGCCTTGGCATTTCATCTTTATGATGAATTGTAAATGGGATTTTTTTTCTTAATTTCTCTTTGTGCTAGTTTATTATTAGTGCATAGAAATGCAACAGATTTTTGTATATTAGTTTTGTGTTCTGGAATTTTACTGAATTCCTTTATTCTAATAGCTTTTTTTTTTTTTTTTTTTTAGGTGTAGTCTTTAGGGTTTTCTACATGTAGTATCATGTCAGTTGCAAATAGTGACAGTTTTACTTCTTTACCAATTTGGATGCCTTTTATCTATTTTTCTGTGGCTAGGACTTCTAGTACTGTTATATGAAAGTGGCAGGAGTAGGCATCCCTGTCTTGCTCTCGATCCTAGAGAAGGAGCTTTCAGCTTTCACCATTGAGTATGATGTTAGCGGTGTGTGTGTTTCAGAAATGGACTTTATTATCTTGAGGCATGTTCCCTTTACACCCACTTTGTTGCAAGTTTTTATCATGAATGGATGTTGAATTTTGTCACATGCTTTTTTTGCTTCTATTGAGATGATCATATGAGTTTTGCCTTTCATTTTGTTAATGTGATGTATCATTGTTGATTTATTGTGGATATTGGACCATCCTTACATCCCTGGAACAAATCCCACTTGATCATGGTGAATAATCCTTTTAATGTGCTGTTGGATTCAGTTTACTAATATTTTGTTGAGGATATTTGTATCACGTTCGTCTAGGATATTGTTTGTAATTTTTGTGTGTGTGTGTGCTGTTTTTGGATTTGGTATAGGGTAATGCTGGCCTTAAAAAATGAATTTGGAACCATTTCTTCTTTGAATTTTTGGAATAATTTGATCTTTAAATGTTTAGTAGAATTCACGGTGAAGCCGTCTGGTCCTGGACTTTTATTTGTTAAGGGTTTTGTGAATCCTGATTCAATTTCATTACTAATTATCAGTGTGTTTAGATTTTCTATTTCTTCCTGATTCCATTTTGGAAAAATGTATGTTTTTAGGGATTTAATAATTTCTTCTAGGTTGTCCAATTTGTTGGCATATAATTATTTATAGTAGTGTCATAATCCTTTGTGTTTCTGTGGTGTGTGTTGTAACTTCTATTTCATTTCTGATTTTATTTTAGTCCTCTTTTTCCTTGATGAGTCTGGCTAAAAGTTTATCAGTTTGTTTGTCTTTTCAAAGAACCAGCCCTTGGGTTCATTCTTCTTTTCTGTTGTTTTTTTTTAGAGTCTTTACTTCATTTATTTTCAGTCCCATCTTCATTATTTCCTTGTTTCTACTAGCTATGGGCTTTGTTTGTTCTTTTTCTATGTTCTTTGTGTACACATAAAGAAGAACAAGAAGTTTTTCTTGTTTCTTGAGCTGGGCCGGGCCTATATTGCTATAAACTTCCCTCTTAGTACTGCTTTTGCTGCATTCCAAAGATTTTTTTTTTTTAAAGATTTTATTTATTTATTCGACAGAGATAGAGACAGCCAGCGAGAGAGGGAACACAAGCAGTGGGAGTGGGAGAGGAAGAAGCAGGCTCATAGTGGAGGAGCCTGACGTGGGCCTCGATCCCGCAACGCCGGGACGCACGCCGGGATGCCCTGAGCCGAAGGCAGATCCTCAACCGCTGTGCCACCCAGGCACCCCTGCATTCCAAAGATTTTGAACCATTGTGTTTCCATTTTCATTTGCCTCAGTTCCATTGGTTGTTTAGTACCATGTTTAGCCTTCCTGTGTTTGTGTTTTTTCCAGTTTTATACTTATAATTGATTTCTAGTTTCATACTATTGTGGTCAAAAAAGATGCTTGAATTATCTCAGTCTTCTTAAATATTGAGATTTGTTTTGTGGTATAACATGTGCTCTATCCTGGAAAATGTTCCCTGTGCATTTTAAAAGAATGATGGGTCCTGTTTTTTATCCATTCAGTCACCCTTTGTCTTTTAATGGAAAATTTAGACCATTTACATTTAAAGTGTTGATTGATAGTTATGTACTTATTGCTATTTTAATTGTTTTCTGGCTGTTTTGTAGTTCTTCTGTTCCTTTGTGATTTGATGAGTTTCTTTAGTGGTATGCTTTGATTCCTTTCTCATTATCTTCTGTGTTCTACTATTTTTGCTTGGTGGGTACCATGACGCTTATATGTAAAAACTTATATTTATGATAGTCTATTTTAAGTTGATTAACAAGTTTAAATGCATTCTAAAGCTCCACATTTTTACTCTTTCTGCCATGATTTATGTTTTTGATTATACATTTTATATCTGTTTATTTTGTGTACTGTAATTATTATAATTACAGTTATTTTTACTATTTTTGTCTTTCAACTTTCACACTAGCTTTATAAGAAATTAATCTTCTACCTTTACTACATATTTACTTTGCTCAGTGACAGTAATACTTTCGTATGTTTTCTTTTTAAATTAATGCCCTTTGTTTTCAACTTAAAGAGATCTTTTTAACATTTGTTGTAAGGCCAGCTTAGTGGCAACGGACTCTTTTAGCTTTTGCTTGTCTGGAAGACTTTATCTTTATCTTTCCCTCAATTCTTTGCTGGGTACAAAATCTGATACTCTTATGGGGGTTCCCTGTTGTATAACGAATTATTTTCCTTTTTCTCCTTTTAGATTCTTTTCTTATCTTTAACTTTTGACATTTTAATTATACTATATCTTGATGCGGATCTCTTTGGGTTTATTTTATTTGAAACTCTCTATGATTCATGAATCTGGATGTCTCTTTCCTCAGGTTATGTTAAGTTTCCCCATATTATTTCTAAAAGTAAATTTTCTGCCCCTTTCACTCTCTGTTTTCTTTTTGGGACCCTTACAATGCAAATACTAGTCTACTTGATGTTGTCCCAGAAATCCCTTAAGGTATCTTCACTTTTTTTCATTATTTTTTCCCTTTTGCTGCTCTTAATGGGTAAGTTCCTCTGCCCTGTCTGCAAGTTGACTGGTCCTTTTTCTTCTGCTTTGTCTAGTTTGCTGTTAAATCCCTATAGTATATGTTTCAGTTTAATTATCGTATTCTTTAATTCTTTGACTTCTTTTTGGAATTTTCCCATATTTTCTACCTCTGTTGAAATTCTCACCGTGTTCGTCCATCTTCTTCTGAGTTTGGTTAGCATCTTTATGACCTTTGTGATCTTCACTTTGAACCCTTTATTAGGTGAATGATTTATCTCTGTTTTTAATAAGTTTTGTGTTCTGTAGTCTTGTTCTTTCATTTGGAGTATATTCCTCTGTTTCTTCCTTTTGCTTGCTTAGCTCTCTGTGTTGAGTTCTGTACCTTAGATGAAACACCTATTTCTCTCAGTCTTGAAGTGTTGGCCTTGTGTAAGAGATGAATCTTGTTGTTCAGCCTTCGCCCTAGGTCTCAGTTATCTCTTAAACCTTTGTGATTGCCCAAGTAGCCCATTTTATTCTTAGTAGTTCCCAGTAGTTGAGGGTGTCTAAGACCAGTATGCCAAAGGGGAGGACCTCAGTCAGCACCTAGATTCAGGTGATTGATTGGGGGCCAGACTCTCAGGCAACAGCTTTTAAAGTATGCCAATATATATATATATAAATATATATATATATATATATAACTATATATAGTTATATATATATAGTTATAGTTATAGTCCCATGGGACCACTAACGTAAGCCCTGCCAGGCAGTCTGGAGGTGTCCCCTTGCCAAGAGTCATAAAAAGCAGAACTCAGATGAATGTAAACTTTCTGGGAAATACTAGTGAGCTGTAGCAAGGCATAAGGAGAGTGTAAAAATGGTGTCCTCCAGCTTTAAGTACCTTTTAAAGAGTACTGTTGTAGCCTTCAGATGTGTGCCAAACCTGAAGCTCCAGGACTACCAAGTAGGCCTTTCATGAAAAGGCAAGGGGAATGTTTCAGTTTGCTGTCTGGGTATTATCTTGGGGGTGATAGTCTCCCACGATATGTTTCTAATTATTATGGTCCTGTGGGACCCAGGAAATGCAAACTCCCGTTGCCACCCGAGCCAGGCAATCAAGAGATATCTCCAGGGATTCAGATGTAAAAATCAGGGACCAGACTCTTTACTAAGTTTTTATCAAGTGTAGTGGTCAAGAAAGTGTAAAATCAACACAGTTCCTTTTTACATTCTTTCAGAAATTCACAAATTTCCTCACAAACTTGATTAGGAATAAAAGCGTTGTGTTAGTGATGTTTTCCAACAGGTGGCAGTGTGGTACTGTAGTAGGGCGTAATAATAAAGATTGTAATGTTGCTGCTGCTGCTGCTTCTTCTTAAAGGTTTTATTTATTTGAGAAAGAGAGACAGATAGCGAGAGAGAGAGCAAGCAGTGAAGAGAGGGAGAAGCAGGCCCCTTGCCAAGCAGGGAGCCCAACACGGGGCTTGATCCCAGGACCCTGGGATCATGACCTGAGCCGGTGGCAGACGCTTAACAGGCTGAGCCACCCAGGAACCCCTGTGATGCTTCTTATCAGCTGGAAAATAATTGCTTTAAGTTTTTACTTCAAAAAAAACAATGAAGAATTTTTTAAGTTTTTATTTTAATTCCAGTTAGTTACCTACAGTGCTGTATTAGTTTTAGGTGTACAGCATGGTAATTCAGTAGTTCCATACATTACCCTGTGCTCATCTTGACAAGTGCATGGGATGTCTTTCCATTTCTTTGTGTTGTCTTGAATTTTTTTATAGTTTTTAGTCTACAGGTCTTTTATCTCTTTGGTTGGATTTATTCCTGGATATCTTACTATTTTTGATGCAATTGTAAATGAGATTGTCTTTATCCGTAATTTAAACGAGGAGGAAAAAACCCTAAGGTATAACACTACAGAAAAGCAAAGCAAACTGTGAAGTGAAGAGTGATCCTAATGTTCTCAAAGTAGAAACGTGTGACTTTCATTCAAACTTTACACTAGCATGCTGCCAGGGTGCCAGCCGGCTCAGTCAGAAGAGCACGCAGCTCTTGATCTTGGTGTCATGAGTTGGAGACCCACGAGTCAACTTTATTTTATTTATTTATTTATTTATTTATTTATTTATTTATTT